>NC_061118.1:112736442-112802662 GCF_002878395.1 Capsicum annuum | reverse complement strand
AAACAACATCATCTGCAAAAAGCATACACCAAGGCACCTCTCCTTGAATACGTCGCATTAACTCATCCAACACCAAGGCAACACCAAAGCATACACCAAGGCACCTCTTATTGGCCATTTAATAAATAGCCTAAATCCCTACATTACTAAATCCTAATTCTATCCAACAATATCCAAATCCCTCCAGCCTAATTCCTTTTCATATAAACAGCCCCACCAATTCAATTCTGCCAGCCCAAACACGCCATAAAACAGGTCCAAAACACCCTACAAACCAACCCACATCATCAACCCCACACCTCCATTGCTCTAGCGGCCCAACTGCCTAAGCACATGACCCGACCCACATTTTTTCCTTCCCTTTTACCCATCAGCAAGCGTACAAGATGGACAACAATATTAAACCGGCTACAATACGTATAACTAGCCACAACTTTACCATCAATGACGCAGCCCCGAACTGACCCAAATACTATCGGCAACCCCCAAATTCCAGCGTGCAATCCAACCCGATATCAACCCCATCATTACAACAACGATTTCAACATCTTCAATATACAAAGAAGCAGCAACGACTCCAGCACAACAATAACCAGCTTCATCCGTAATTAACCGACCCAATCCGCGAACGTCCAACTCAACCTTATTCCATCATTTGAAAAAATTGAATTGGAAATTCGTACAAGAAAATAGTACAATTCCAGCTCAGATTCCTATCCTTTACCTCAAAATTTGAAAATCCCCCAAAACACATTTTTCATTTTGTCCCACATTGGTGGAAGCATAAAGAGTGACCCTCCATCCTCTCTATAAAAGGATCATTGTAGAGCAATTTGGGACAAGGCTTGAGAGATGAAAAAAATACTTTTGAACAAAATAGTTATTTTTCCTTAGTAAATTTTTGTTTCATATAGTTGATCGGCTAATCAAATTTTTTGAGTTGACGGTGATGTTTTTCAATGGTGGCTGATTCCAAAAATCTCGTAGTCTTGTTTCGCTGCCTTGGAAAAGGTGAACATGCTTTGCCCTTTTATTTTTATTATCAATTTCTTCTTCATCTCTTTCTCCGTAGTAATATTTATTTAGTTGTAATCGTGAATGGGGCTGGGATTGTTCGCTGTAGAGGCTTTGATGGCCATAGAATTTGTTTGTGATGATTGTCTTTATGTTATTATTTTGGTTAAAGTTGCTTCGCATTACTATTCGTGTTAATTCTTATTCATTATTTTAGCTAAATGTTGTTGTGTTTTAGGCTATTGTTATCATATAATTCAAATGGTATTTTGTTATATTTGTAGGTTGTAATTTCACTTAGTTTTGTTAATCTAATGCAAAGCTTTATTTTTTTAGTTCTAGTGTGTTGTTTGTGGCCTAATCGTTGCTCGTTGTGGTTTTTTATTTTGTTGTGTTAATTCAGATTTATTTTTAGTTCTTGGAAAAATTGCTATAATTGTTCAAGTTTTCCCCTTTGATGCTTAGTCGAATCACTTCTAAATATTCTTTGACCTTTAATGTCAATGGAAAATATGAAGTCGGTTTACAAACCAAAATTTTTACTCGAAGATCTCTTTGTTTTTGGATTAATCATTGTGGTTTCGATTTTGATCGGGTTCATTTTTAGTTTCTTTGAAAACTTGCTTTAGTTCAAGTTTTTTGATTCTTAGTCGAACCACTTCTATTCCTTGACCTTTAATGTCAATGAAAAATATGAAGTCGGTTTATAAATCAAAATTTCTACTCGAAGATCCTTTTATTTGTGGATTAATCATTGTAGTTTCGATTTTGTTCGGGTTCATTTTTAGTTTCTTTGAAAAATTACTTAGTTCAAGTTTTCCCCTTTGATACATAGTCGAACCACTTCTAAATGTTTCTTGACCTTTAATGTCATTGAAAAATATGAAGTCGGTTTATAAACTAAAATTTCTATCCGAAGATCCCTTTGTTTGTGGATTAATCATTGTGGCTTCGATTTTGTTCGGGTTTATTTTTAGTTTCTTTAAAAAATTGCTTTAGTTCACCCTTTGATGCATAGTCGAACCACTTCTAAATATTGCTTGACCTTTAATGTCAATAGAAAATATGAAGTCGGTTTATAAACCAAAATTTCTACTCGAAGATCCTTTTGTTTGTGGATTTATCATTCAAGACTTCGATTTTGTTTGGGTTCATTTTTAGTTTCTTTAAAAAATTGCTTTAGTTCAAGTATTTCCTTTTGATGCATAGTCGAATCACTTCTAAATGGTCCTTGACCGTTAATGTCAATGGAAAATATGAAATCGATTTATAAACCAAAATTTCTACCCGAAGATCCCTTTGTTTATGGATTAATCGTTGCGGCTTTGATTTAGTTCGGGTTCAATTTTAATTTCTTTGAAAAATTGCTTTAGTTCAAGCTTTCCCTTTTAATGAATACTCGAATCACTTCTAAATGTTCCTTGACCCTTAATGTCAATGGAAAATATGAAGTCGATTTATAAACCAAAATTTCTATCCGAAGATCCCTTTGTTTGTGATTAATCATTGTGGTTTCGATTTTATTCGGGTTCATTTTTAGTGTCTTTGAAAAATGGCTTTGGTTCAAGGTTTCCTCTTTGATGCATAGTCGGATCGCTTCTAAATGTTCCTTGACCTTTAATGTCAATGAAAAATATGAAGTCGGTATACAAGTCAAAATTTCAACCCAAAGATCCCTTTGTTTGTGGATTAATCGTTGTGGTTTCGATTTTATTCGGGTTCATTTTAATTCCTTGAAAAATTGCCTTAGTCCAAGTTTTCCTCTTTGATGCATAATTAGATCGCTCCTAAGTGCTCCTTGACCCGTAATGTCAATGAAAAAGATGGGTTGGTTTATAAGCCAAAAGTTTTAACCCGAGGATCCTTTTATGACCTTATGCAAAGTTTACTTTGAACTTTCAAAAGAGAGGAAAAAGGTGGAACAATCTTGGTCAATTAATTTGTTTATTCTAAAGCACTATCTAAACTCGCTTTAGAATTTGAGTTTTTAGTCGAAGGTTTAATCTGCGCATTTATGTTGAGCTAAATCATAAAAATTGTACATTTTTATGAAGTTTGCTCAAGATTCACTCTTATATTGTTAAATAAGAATATGTGCTAAAGTGTTCGTTTCAGTTTTGATGTTTTACTTTCCTTTGTCTTTATTTTGAAGTTGTCTTTATGCCCTAAGGTGTTTTTTTTTCATTTCTATTCAAGTTAAAATGTGAAAGTCTTTAAAATTTGTTACTACTTTCAAATTGCATATGAGTTCGGTTTGCCAAAATAATTGCGCCTCGCTGCATCCTAAATGTCCCTCTTTTGATGTCTTTTGAAATTTTGATCTCATTAATATGTTGAAAAAGTTTGAAGCAACCATGCTTGATCTTTAGAAATTATAGTCCTTATTTCTTATGTCTTTGAGATTTTAGTCTTTATGTTTTCCTTTTGGATGATTAGGAACGTTAATTTTTTAAGCTTTTATTTAACTCAAGTGATTCATTTTGATGAATGTGTGTGCTTAGTCTATAAAATTAGCTGTTAAATGAATATTTGTTGGATGGATTCTAATCTTCCCCTTTTCTTCTTTGTTTCATGTAAAATGTTGAGTCCAAATGGACTCTTCTCATGTGCATTTCGATGATGGGACAATGTGGTCCATTTTCTTTTCGAGTCATTCTCTCGAGCCTATCAAATTAGCTTGATTGTTGGAAAAATAAGTTGTCGCTGATGGGAGGAGATGGGGTTAAAGTTTTGTTTAGTAGCTAAAAGACATGAAAAGTCTCATTTCTTTTTATTGTTTTATTTATCAATATGCATCTAGTTATTTATTTATTCATTTGGGCCTCGAAGCCAAAGTTGTAAATTAATACAGGTGAAGTTGATTATGGGCCAGAAGGTCCAAAAAGATAGTTTAGGATAGGTTATGGGTCAAGGTCCAATATTTAGATTAGGACAGGTGAAGATAGGTCGAAAGCCCAATTAGATTAGGACAGGGCTGATAGATTTGGGCTAACATTTTTAGGTTAATTATATGATTTATAATATTTTTTACGTAATTTTAAAATAATATATAGTACACCCTCTATCTAATTTGTGTGGTATTAATTGCTAATTATTATGATTTATCTTACTTTTATGCAATTCTCAAATATATAGCAGATTAAAAAGAGAAGTAAAATAAACAAATATAAAAGGAAATAACTAAGCAAACAACACAACCAAACATGTCGATATGCTACCTGCTTATCATTCTTTATAAGTGAGGTAATAAATCACAGATGTCAATTTAAGTGGCATAATGCTTAGATGGTCATAATAATTAATTAGAGGTGAAAGGTCCTTTAAGTTGCTTTTTTTCTCATTTCAATACGATAAAAGACATATCTTAAAATGTTGGTCACAATTCATATTATTTGACTATCAAAAAGGAACCTACGAAATTTTTTTTTTAAAAAAAAAAGAGTAAAAAATTGAATATAAATAGTAGTAAATATTTACCCTCACATTAAAATGAAAAATACTGTGAAAACATTATTTACCTTTCACGTATTCAAATGAATAATATATGAAAGAAATGAGAATAGATAATCATTTATGGGCCTCATCATATTCAATAGCATCCATGACATGAGTGGTAATTTATTGAAATGGCATGAGTAGTAATTTATTGAAAAAGTGTGAACTTTCTTTAAAATTTTTGCTACAGTCCAACAAATAAAGCACAAACACATAATACATATTTAACTAAGATTACTCTGGAAAATGGTTTAAAGTCTGTTATACCCTTGAACTTTTTATTCAATGCCTAGAAGTTAACACGTCCAAACTAACGGTCGTCATGTCTGCTTCCTCCGTGATTTTACTATATCACTCCTAATTAATTATTATATGTCATTTAAGTATTAAAAAATTAATAATATTTAACAAAAAATATAAAATGGATATTTATGACATGTCTGCTTCAGTTGCTTCAATCGTAATTTTATTATTTTATCCCTAATTAATTACTATAAGTCATTTATGTATTTAAAAAAATAATAATATTTAATAAAAAAGATAAAATAAACAAAAAAAATGACAAACAAACTATTAATTTTTTAAATTAACTTGACATCTTATATAAGGCCTGTCTAAATTTTTTTCACAACTATTTTTATATTAATTTTGTTATGTCACTTCTAATAAGTTATTTCCTAATTGATTATTATATGTCATTTACGTATTAAAAATTTAATAATATTTAATTAAAAAAAGTAAAATGGACATTTATGACATGTCTGCTTCAGCTGTTTCAACCGTAATTTTACTATTTCATTCCTAATTAATTATTATGATTCATCTAAATATTAAAAAAATAATATTTTATAAAAAATAAAATTAACAAAAAAATGATAAATTAACTATTGATGTTTTAAATTAATTTGACATCTTATATGAGGCCCGCTTAAAAAAAATTCACAACTATTTCTTATAGTAATTTTATTGTATCACTTATAATAAGTTATTACGAGTCATTTAAGACATGTCTGCTTCGCGACTTCAATCGTGATATTTGATTGACTCTCGAAATTATATCAGTGTCACTTAAATTAAAATAGAAGAAAAAGTATTATAAATTTCAATAATTAAAAACTTAAATTATTTTTAAAATATAATAGACTATCAATGCTACAAAACTTTGGACTAGGAGAGTATTATAAATTATAATGGCTAACAACTTAAAATAGTAAATTACAATGTCAAAAAATTATTATGAATTACAATAGCTAACAACTTAAAATATCTAAAAAAAAATATTTAAAATATAATTAAGTATCAAAATTTTATTTGTATCACATAAACTGAGACTAAAAAATAACATATATTAGGCTCGTCCTAACACGGGCCTTCGATATTTAGTATATATATATATATATATACTAGTTTAGCATACGTGCTTTGCACGTGTATCTCACGCCAAATAACATTACTATATATAAGAAAAATAAAATCAATTTTATACATATATTATTCTCCATTTTTTTTTAATCTGCCAATAAGTTAAAGATATGCTTGCTATCTAAATCTTTAAAGTGAAATATTATCAATTTATCATCAAAATTTTCACGAACGCATGAAAAACAATACCTAAATTGAAACTTAGGAGATGTCACAAATATTCTTAATTTCTAGCTCTTTCTTCATCCTTCAATACATAATAAACGTGAGACTTCATATTATTTCTGCAGTAATTAAATATGTGAATATACTTGTTACCAGAAAAGTAATACACAGGAGATCTGAGATCGATTTCCCTCACCTACAATTTTTTCAGTCAAAGCTTATTGCATTAGTATATATAATCTTACTTATTTGTCGCTAATTACTCAAGTTGTTATTGGATTGCTTTTTTATTTGTTGAGCTTCTAGCTTCAAACATGAATGCTAATAACAGTGGGTTATAAGTGAATCTCAATTGCATAGGCAAACTCTAGCAGTGTGAATTAATATTATAATCATTTATATTAATAAATCGTAAGAGAACTTTCTTTTGAAGCTATATTCATAAATTCAAGTTGATTAATTCGTTACATTCACAGAGAATTAAACATTAAAAATGAAGATTATAGGTGGAATTCGGATGAGAAACAGAATGATACAAATTAAAGACATGAAAGTTTATCTAAACAATACATGCATTTTTTAATATCAAAAGAAAAAAAAGCCAAAATAGATTCTGCACATCATTTCTTCATCGGTTCACCATAAAAGCTGAGACCATCAGAAAACAAAACAGTATTCTTGATCAATAAAATCAAGGTAATAGAAAAAGAAACCAGATAATGAAAGCTTGTTATTCATGATCAATGTATCCAATGCAATAGAAAAGAAAATCTTAAACCGATAGAAATCACAAAGCTATGTGGAAGATTCAACAACAAAAGTTACTAACAAACATAAAAAAAACTTTTGTTATTCTTAATCAATAAAATCAACGTAATAGAAAAGGAAATTGAAACCTGAAAATCAGATTAAAAAATTATGTTAGAGATTCAACAACATAAGCTACTTACAAATATAAAACGACGATTTTTTATTTATGATCAATAAATCAATGTAATAGAAAAAAATCGAAACTTATGAATCACAAAATTACTCAATAATGAAATCTTATTAATTTATGATTAATAAATCCAATGTACCAAAAAAAAATCTCATAACATATACTATTTACAAATATAAAAGGACAATACTTGATAGTTAAGCTCTCTTTTTAAATTCTCATATATTAGATTAAATAAGAAGTAGCCAAAGACCCGAAAAATTTTTTAACAGAAACAAACAAAAAGACATACCTTTTCTTTTGGAAAAGTCTATTACGTAGCCATTCAAAACAAAACCTTAATTAAAATAAAATCTTTTTAGGGAGAAAAATCAACCAACCCTTTTATTTTTGGGAAAAAGTCACACGCACATAAAACTCCTAATATGACCATTAATGTAGGAATTTATAGAAAACCTTCTCCATTTAATTTCGTATATTATTATAGTTAATATTTAATATTATAATTTAAGAAAAAAAGAAGAAAAGATAATTTTGTCTAAAATAGTGACTTTTAATGAAGGATAAAAAGTTCAAATGACTTTTCTAAGAGTCTTCACACTTTTAATATATTATTATTATTATATATATTATAGATATATATATTATAGATATAGATTATAGATATAGATTATAAATTATAGATTATAGATATGACAAATATATGATATAAAGTATAACCAATAAGTAAGTGATATTAGACGATAAATTTCTTTTTCAATCTTGAAATTTAACCCAAAACCTCACAAATCTACATCTAATCATCTGTATAAGCTTGTCAAGATGTTTCCAAGCATCTATAGTGACACCCCATTGAAAATGATTTCAGTTTTGCAAATTTGAATTCCAGCTTTGAAGCTTCAGCAATGCGGACTTGTTTGAAAGTCACCCAAAATCATTAACCTCAACTGAAATTAACGATTTAAGCTCCATAACTCCATGAAAAACACATTTCAAACCTTTAATCATTTCTAAATTATAAATAAGAACTCTAAAAATTAAATTAATCTCAAATGCAACAAAGGTGCGTCTTGATAATTTCCAAAGATTTCTACTGCAAATCTTTCAATTTTTATTGATGAATAATAAAAAAGAACAACGAAAAACAATTTTTAGTTTCTGAATTTTCAAATTTAAGAACTCCCAAAGTTATTGCACAAAGAAGAATATTGATAGAATTTTGAAGGTTGTCTATATTATGTAAATATGAGTTTTATTTCATGTAGCTCTGTAAGATCTCAATTTTCTAGTGATTTGCGTAGATAAAGTCTTTGTGGTGTTTGTGTGATAATTCTTGCTCGTGTCAGTTGTATATCCTTTAGGAATGTGTGATGGTAATAATGAGTAGAACCAAGACGTGCGAGAGAATTGGACGGATTCAAGCAAAAATGTATGAACTTCGTTCATATGCAACCTCACATACCGTGTGAAATTTAGTTTTATTCAAGTCTAAATTTAAATTTCGCATTCCTGAAGCGAATATGTGAAAGAAGTTTTTTACCTTATTATTGCCACGAGCTTGATAGGCCAGCTGGATGACTGAGCTTATCAGCCCAATATGCAATCAAATAGCCTTCAAAGATACGAGTGGACACAATCGAACAGTGGATTGGGCCTATTTAATTTGGGCAATGTTCATAAACCCCATTAGGTTTCTTCTAACTATCTTCTCTCTCGATTTTTTAAATAAACTTTTTCTATCTTAAATTTTAATTATTTATATACATAACTGAACATTAATATACATAAGTATCTTGTATATCATAACTAACTTCCTTAACGATATTTAAGAAAGTAAATCAAGTGTAATAATTATTTAAAACGACATTCAATGAAATAAATCAAGTCTAATAATTATTCAAAATGATATTTAAGAAAATAAATCAAGTCTAATCATTATTCAATATTATACCTTATTAATGTGTGATTAATAAATCCAATAATTATGTAAATTTTTCAAAAAATACACTCCTGAAAGGAAATGTACCACATAAATCACCTAGAAAATTTTAGAACCAAAGAAAAAAGACCCTTATAAAATAAAGGGACATAGAAAATTTTAAACCAAAAAATAACTCGTATAAAGAAAATTTTACTACGTAAATTAACGAAAAATTCTACTATCTAGTCTACATATAAAGGAAATTTTACTACGTAAGTATGGAAAAATTGAAACAAAAAAAATGGATTTCTATAAGATTTGAGAACATGGCAATAGTGAACCTCAACCCTTATATATATATAGGTTTGCAAAATACACTCCTCAGGCATCACATATACATAACAATATGAAACAAAACTTGAAAATTTAAAGATAACATCATATACATGCCTAATGTTCTTTCATATACTAAACACTGCTATGTATATGGGCTGAAATACACTCAACTTGTCTTGTCTAACATAGTCATATATATATATAATTGTGCTATGTATAACACTTTTTGATGCATAACACAACTCTGTAATGTATATGACCTGAAATTAAACAGCCCAACAATGTCTTGTTTCAATACATATACATAACAGATTTATGTATATGGGTTGAAATAAAACGTCCAATAAATGATATAACTACAAATATATACATAACTCGATATGTATCATAGTTCAAAATAACAATATGGATTTACTAAGTAATCTAACCATATACATAACAAATTTAATGTATAAGAAGGCGTCTCTAACACTATACATAACTAATTTATGTATAAGGTTGAAATAATAAAAAACGCTCTTATATAACAATGTATACGAATACGTAAATCGACAAAAAATACAGATTCATCAACAAATCACCATACCTTTGGAAGATGCAGTCATGATGATTCTTCACTTTTTATCTTACTTGAAGATATAGCAACGGGCTTTTTAGAGCTTGTACGAGCAACTTTCCTCGACTTTTTCATCTTGGCGGGATCATTTCGGTGTTTCGATCCTCTTTCTCTAAAACTCGGACCAGACTTCATTATTACATTTAAGTTTTGAGAATTACGCACATGCAACAAGTAACTCGTAGACTTTTGATTTAGTAAAGTTGGAAGAATGAAGAAATTAAACTAACCTCAAAAATAAATTGAAGAAGATGATGATCTTCAACAATTTGATAAGATAAGGTTTGTAAATTCAAACCTTGTAATTCCTTAATTATGGTTATTTGATTTTAGGCATAAATTGTGGAGGTGTGATATGTATATGGAGGTTGGAGAAAGAAAGTGTAAAAAATAAGATATTTGTAATTAGTTTTGGTAGATGAAATTTTATATAATAATAGAAAGGTAGGATGTATATTTATGTAATTTTTTCTAATTTAATTGCCTATTTCTCAGAGCATGTCTTATACTGCTATGGATATCATCCAATTCAATCAATCACTCAAATTCAATTAAATCTAGTACTTACCCATTTTTCAAACATGACTAAAAAAAAAGAGTGAGAAAAGTCTCATGCAACAATCGACTTTTGAATAAACGAATAACTAAAATTATATTATATATTTCTTTCCCAACAGATCATACAGGACAGATACGCGAAACTCAAATCATTGCTGGATAAAACAAAAGGAGATTAAACAATAAAAAAATAGTTGGCAATGGAAGAAATAATGAGGTTCATCCACCAAATCTGAACCAAATATTGTGAAGAAATAAATTCTTAAAAAGAAGGCCATTTTATTCATTCTCATGCCTGTTAAACTCCTTTCTTAATCACTGCAAAGGAACTAACAATACGAATAAGATTACTTCATTCTTAACCACATCTCTCAAATTCTAAAGTGATTCTCCTTGAATGAACCTCACATAACACGAATTTGGAATAATCAATCTCGTTGATACCGAATACCAAGATGATTATTAAACAAAAAATCTTATTTCATCACATGAATTCGTGGCCCTCCACTACAGCACCTCGCATCATTTCCTATTTAATGTTGGTTTTATCTCAAAAACTAGAATAAGTAATAATAATTGCTACTATCCTCTAATTTTAAATACAATTTACTTAATTATCACTATTGTCGTTATTTCGGTGAAGGTAGCATCAAACAACTTGAGACTTTGAAAATTCAACTTGAAGCCACTTTGAGGCACTCAAATTAGGATAGAAAATGTCATGCTAAGGACAGCAAGCTGTCTTTTGCCTTACTCAAATTTCTACTACTTATTGAATTATTCAAGAAACTTCTTTTTATGTGATATTAAAAGGGCAATAGACATTTTTGAAATTGTAACATCCTCTATTATATATTAGCTGCTTCTTGAAAATCTTCGTTCCCCTCTACTTCTTAATTTGCTTATAGTCTCTCTCAACATTCCACTTGAAAACAACTTTTTAAATGTGCCCATTTTCTTGATTACTAGCATCTTTGAAATCCCTCCCTCGCTCCCCCCCCCCCCCCCCAAAAAAAAAAAAGTATCTTTTTGAAAGATCTAATATAGTAATATGGAGGAGAGACAATTGCTTTTTGAGAAGTATGAAGTAGGGAAGCTATTAGGCAAAGGGACTTTTGCAAAAGTGTATTATGGGAAGGAACTTGAAACGGGGGAAAGTGTAGCCATCAAAGTCATTAAAAAAGATCAAGTCCAGAAAGAAGGAATGATGGAGCAAATCACTCGAGAAATCTCAGTGATGCGTCGCGTTCGCCATCCAAATATTGTGGAACTCAAAGAAGTGATGGCTACAAAGTCCAAAATCTTCTTCATTATGGAGTATGTTAAAGGGGGCGAGCTTTTTAAAAATTTAGTGGCAAAAGGCAAATTTAAGGAAGATACAGCAAGAAAGTACTTCCAACAATTGGTAAGTGCTGTTGATTTCTGTCACAGCCGAGGGGTTTATCACCGGGATTTGAAGCCTGAAAACCTCCTCCTTGATGAGAATGAGGACTTGAAGATATCTGATTTCGGGTTATCAGCTTTGCCTGATGAGCAGTTGAGTAGAAATGATGGTTTGCTTCATACACAGTGTGGGACACCAGCATATGTTGCTCCTGAGGTTTTAAGGAGGAAAGGTTATGATGGTGCAAAAGCTGACATTTGGTCATGTGGGGTAATCTTGTATGTGCTTCTAGCTGGCTACCTTCCATTCCAAGATGAGAATTTGAATAACATGTACAAGAAGATTTTCAAGTCTTATTTCGAGTTCCCTCCGTGGTTTTCCATGGATTCGCGGCGTTTGGTATCTAAACTTTTAATGGCTGATCCGGAAAGGAGGATCACCATTCAAGGTATCATGAGGATCCCATGGTTTAGGAAGGATCTCGCATTGCCACGGGCGTTTTCGATCCAATATTTTCAAAAGTTAGAAAAAGAAGAAGAAAATGATCATGATGAAGAAGGAATGAGCAACAAGCAAGGAGGGGTCATTAGGAAATCCCCTTCATCCCCTGCATTTTTCAATGCATTCGAGTTGATTTCATCGATGTCCTCTGGTTTCGACTTGTCTAGCTTGTTTGAGATCAAAGGTAAGGCGTCCTCCATGTTCACTTCAAGGAGCACTGCCCGGGATGTCATCCGGAAATTGGAGAAAATGGCTAAAGTTATGAGGTATAAGGTTTATAGAGTGAAGCCATTCAAGTTGAAGTTGCAATGCCCCGAGGAAGGACGGAAAGGACAGTTATTGGTCACTGCTGAGGTGTTTAAGGTGGCGCCTGAAGTCACCGTGGTTGAGCTCTCTAAGTCCTCTGGCGACACCTTGGAGTATAACAAGTTTTGTGAAGAGGAAGTTAGGCCTGCCTTGAAGGACATTGTTTGGACATGGCAAGGGACTGGTACTGAAAATGCTGATGCTGATAACAAGCAGGTGTTGGAGCAATAGGATTTGGTTCATGTGCATCTTCTCTCTCTCTTCTTTTCTGTTTGTGTCTGGCTCCCATTCGCCGGCTGACTGATGGAAATAGCTTGAGGACCGGGGATATTCGTGTTACTTTATCAATACTAATTTGTACCGATGCTAGATCGATGACCGGAGATACTCATGTTACTTTATCATACCGATTTGTACATAAATGTGTGTTATACTTGACCACTTGAGATTTGTACTACGAGTAAGTCATTCTTGAAATTGATTTTGAATATCATTTGCATGTTGTAATTAATATGATTTCCTCTAATCACATCAAGCACAATTAATCCTGTTGGTATCCCGTTCAAAAAGGAAAAAAGAGAAGCAGATCATAGAAAATAAAGTAGAAAGAAAAAAAATATAAGAAAATGAAAAAACTAACAAGAAAAAATCGTTAGAGATATAAGAGAATGATATTTTAAAATTTTGAAGATCATGGAAATAATAATCTTCATATTTGAGTTTGATTTGGAAAAAGAATCTACTAATTTAAATAAGAGTAATTTCTGGAAATTTAATTAGATGGAATAATTATTTCTTTTTTAATTCAACTAATTTTAGTAAAACAATGACAGTAAATCTTGTTGTATATGTATTAGTATAAGGAAAAAAGAGAAGATATTTTGAAATTTTGAAGATCATGGAAATAATAATCTTCATATTTGAGTTTGACTTGGAAAAGAATCTACTAATTTAAATAAGAGTAATTTTTGATAATTTAATTAGATGGAATAATTATTTCTTTTTTAATTCAACTAATTTTAGTAAAACAATGATAATAAATCTTGTTGTATATGTATTTGTATAGCAACAGTTTACTTAAATACAAAGTACAATTTGCTATTTTTCGTAATTATGAAACTATTACTATAAAAGTTACAATTAAGGCTCTATAATTGCTATTTTCAAAAAAAAATTATCGGTTTTAAGTTTATCAATTTTTTATCATTAACAGTTTAATCGATAAGAAAATTTTCATAAAACAAATATTAAATTGGCACAATAATTTTCAACTTTGTGTAACATTAACAACTAAAATGACATCAATAAGAATGATCACAAAATAAAATCATCGTCACATGAGAAAAAAATCATCAATCAATCAAATAAGACAAGTTGACATCTATCTATACACAAGAAAAACATCGAACTGTACTAAGAAAGAATAAAACCATCATTAACCAAAACTGTTGGATAGAGACAAGAGTAGTTATATGACTCATCAACCAAGAAGCCAAGGTAGCAACAGAGCATCATAAACTTACTAAGCAAAGTAACACAAGTATAACGATCAGCCTTCTCAAAGGCAGTAGCTCGAGTGTGGCAACTGAACATCTATTTTGGGTTATATGTTTTCAGGAAATTGAATAGGTCTCAGAAATTAAAGAGAACTAAGTGAAAGAATTAATAAGTAATAAGTAAAAGTAGTAATTTATTATATTTTTATTTGGTTGTCAGTTTACCTAATAATTCAATATGAAAAAATCAAAGTTAAATCATTAATTCAATAATTTATTTTTATAAAATCATTAAAAATTATTAATCCAATAACCTATAACAATAAATTAATGAAATTTTTATTGATTCGGTTTATTGATTGATTCGATTTTTGCACACCCTTAATAGTATTGACTTTATCACCTCATCAAGCTTATTCGTGGACTCGTAAACTTTGGTGTTTAAATTTCTTTAGATTTGTGAAGAGTTTAATTAATATGTGTCCAGTGTTAAAATAATTTCAAAATTAAGTTATTTTATGTAAATATTTTTATAAACATAAATATTAAATGAATATATGATAGAAATGGTAACTTATATACTGCTTGACTGCTTCCTATGTCTATTGTATGTGACACAATTATTATTTTTAGAGGCAACCAAATTTTTCTTTAATCGCGAGTTTTCATATTTTTAAAATATATTAAATTGTCAGTGCATTACTTTGATTTTTAGAACACTTGAAGATTTTGTATGTAAACTCAAAGTAAAAAATGGGAAAATTTGCCCTTCGTACACTAAATCGTATCAGATAAAGTGGGACAAATGCACTGTTGCAAAAACTGTAACTTATAACATAGTTGGACTTGAAGTTCATGTGTGTGAAGAAGCTGCATGAAACCATGTAATACCTACTTTATACATCTATGATATCGACTGCCAACTAACTGATTAGCTAACTAATAACCGACTTACTCACGAATGAAAAAAATGTTTTCCTCCAAAAGATATTTTCATTAATCAATTATGAAAGTATTAAAAAAACATTTACAAATAAAAACATTCAATTTGAACCTTGTAGAACTTCACAACTTAAATACTTCGTTTGTTTCAATTTATTTGTGTTATTTTTCTTTTTAATTCATTTTTTAAAAATGACATTTTCCTTTTTTCCAAATCTTTAATCAAACTTTTCACATAATATTTTTAAAATTATTTTTTTTCATATATTTCACATATTTTAATTTAATATCACAATTTAAAAAAATAGAGTAATAAATTAAAATGGAGTAACATTATGTACGCTAGTTCCATTAAAGGTGTGCATCGGTCGGTTCGGTTCGATTTTATGTGTTATTGATTCGGTTTATCGGTTTTCGATTTTTAAACATGTAAAATCAATAACCAACCAATAAGATATTTTCTTATCGATTTCGGTTTATTGATTTTTGGTCCTTAACGGTTCGGTTTTCGGTTTAACCAATAAGAAAATATTTATAAAATAGAAATAGTAACAACTAACATAAAAAAAAAAAAATCTTAATTACCGCCAAGACCTACGCAATGAATTTTAGTTTACAAGAATCTTCAAACTTGAACTGAATGTTAGTTAGGAAAAGAATTGAATCCTAATTGTTGGAAGCTATACATGCTTCAAGCTTTTAATTACGATAATAGCTGGACTTTATATTATGCCTTTGTTGCCCTGAATAGGTTAATACTTTGTGAATCGGTGAATTATGAATTACTAGTGCATATAATCTATATACATACACATATCTCTCTCTCTATATATATGTAGAGAGAGAGATAAAGAGAGAGGTTTAAATATATGACATAAATAGGAATAAAACAATAACTTAGTGTATCCTAACCGATAACCCAATAAGCTAAAATCGATACCGAACCGTTTACCCAATAAATTTTTTTATAAAACTAATAAAAAATCGTTAACTTGATAACCCAATACCAATAAACCAATAACATTTTTATCAATTCAATTTATCGATCGGTTTGATTTTTTCACAACCTTCCATATTTCAACAGGGAGTCCCCCACACGCTACACTCCATCCACAGAAAGATAATCTGGCTCCAACTATTTAATTAAGCAATATATTTCATTTTCCGTGACAATGTGACACCTTGTCTTTAAAGAACATTTTAATACTAATTAATTGAGAATAAGTGCTTACACGTAGAAACCTATTTGGGATCCATGAAGGGATGTCACCGACCATTTAACTGGTCAATTTAATCAGAACCGAAATTTGTTTGGCTGGGTTAGGTGCCACGCCAACTCAACAAAAAATACCCAATTGGAACCAATTTATTGGTTACAAGATTATTACTAGTTTTTTTATTCTATCATTTTGCTGAGTTTGGAAGCCAATGGGATTGCGTATGCACAAGTGTGAAAAAATCCATTTAACCGATAAATCAAAGAAAAAAAATGATATTGATTTATTAATATCGGATTATTGAATTTATAATTTTATAATTTTCTTATTAAACTATCGGTTTGATTTTTAATTTTAAGATTTTAATTAACGATAATAATAATCTTATAAGATTATATTAAAATTATATTTTTACTCCTAATTATATAATAATGACATTAGATTTTAAATACAGTAATTTTTAAAATATTTCAAATTGGTTACTCATTTAAGTATCTTGTATGATACTCTTGTCCTTTAGATCCCAATACGTTTTATAATTATTGTCTTAGTGCATGTTGTTGTTTTCTTTCTTAAGTTGTTGACTTGGTGGAGTTCTACCCATTAGTATAAACTATAAATCGATTTTGTTTTTCTTTTGGAGAAATCGTTATTGCATTTAATTTTGCTACTTAATTAAAAAGAAAAAAATTATTTTAGTAATAAAATATTTAAATTTGCATATACTTATAACTTGTGTGGAATTTTATGCATGATGATAGTATATATATGTATAGATGAAAATATGAAAAATAGCAAAGCATTTTCTTATCAATTAAATCAAAAAGGATTAAAAATTGATAAATCAAAAAATCCATAATAAATATTTTATTTGATTATTGATTTAACATGTTTACAGGTCAAAAATTAATAAATTAAACATATAATACATAAAAGCGAATCGAACCGATAAATATTAGTTAGTAGTCAACTTTTTGACCTTCAATGAACTCAAACTTTTATATATTTGTAAATAACGATCATCTAAACTATTAAGCTAGAAAATTCCGGTATAATTATTTACTTTTTTTTTGTAGTACTCTTATTTATTTATTTTAAAATCTATGTTTGGCTATTAAAATTTTAAATTTAATGTGAAGTTGTAGATTAAATTTAGAATTATAACCTGTTCTTTAACTAATTTTCACTTTTAAAGTTATATTTTAAATTTGAAACACGAACATTACTTCAAATATTATTTACAAAAAGTGTAACATGACATATAGCTAGTAACATCTTCAACTTGATAAATTTCAAATAAAATTAAAAAAAAAAACATAAAATTTAGGGTCAACCACCTACTAAAATTATTCGATTCCATATTTGATTAAATTTATAATTATGTCATTGCTGATCAAGAGTGTCATGAGAGCATAATTTTAGTCTTTGGATTGCGCACTTATATATATTATTAATCAACTGGAGTATTTCAATAGAGGATTTACTTTCTTTTTTTCCTTTTCATATGAAAGACAGAGGCTAATGATGTAATTTCTACCTAGCAGAAGCCACAAATGAAACTTTATGCAAATAAATCTAATCCAACAGTTCAACCTCATACTACTGTTGCAAATGTAATCATAAAAATATATGGAACTACACAATATTAGCAGATGCGAACTCAGGATTTGAAGTCTATAGGTACATCGGTGTTTTCAAAGGCGTGTATAAGCCTTGAAGCAAGACTCAAAATATTTTGAGCGCTCGCCTCGCTTAGTGTGCAGTTTAGATTCTAATTTCTAAGATATACTTTCTCTTGTCAATGAGGCTTTCTGAAGAGACGAATATTAAATAATTGATATTTCACTTTATAAAAAAATCAATATCTTTGTTATTCATGCTTATATTATTAGTCTTAGACTACACATATATTTATATTTTTTCTCTTTTTATGCCTTTTTTCGTTAAATCTCATGCTTTATTTGTACTTTGTGCTTAAACACAATGAACCTTGAAACTTTTTTACTCTTTTTGTTTTTGATAATACTGTGGTGCACTAATATTATCTTAACATAGACGTTAACAAAACTTTCAGTATCGATTAAGGGATATTATCATATTCGATTGGTCATCAATGACATGAACCTTGCTGAAAAAATAAATATACAACAACAATAACAAACCCAGTATATTCCCACATAGTAGGGTCTGGAAAGGGTATAGTGTACGCAGTCCATACCACTACCTCTAAAAAGGTCGAGAGACTGTTTCCGATAAACCCCCGGCTCAAGACAAAAGACAGTATGAAAGAGCAACAAAAGCATAGAATAGGATAAAATAACATATGTACGACATCCACAAACATATTGTACATTGCCAAACACAGGACACCAAGTTCAACCTAAATACTGACTGCGAGTCATTCACACTCTTAGCCCTCTATCCTAATGTTATTCCTCCATAACTTCCTATCCTGGGTCATGTCCTCAGTCAGCTATAACTTCTCCAAGTCACACTTAATCACTTCTCTCCAGTATTTCTTCGGTCTACCCCCACCCCACTTGAAACCTTCCAAGGATAACCTCTCACATCTACAAACTGGGGCATCCGCGCCCCTCCTTATAACATGACCAAACCACCTCAACCTCACTTCCAGTATTATATCCTCCACTGACACTACTCCCACCTTTTCTTGAATAATTTCATTCCTAACCCTGTCAGCCCTCGAGAATCCATACATCCAACGCAACATCCTCATTTCCGCCACCTTCAACTTTTGGATATGAGAATTCTTAACCGGCCAACACTCCGCTCCATACAACATAGCAGGCCGGACTGCAATTTTATAGAATTTGTCTTTCAATTTGGGGGGCACCTTCTTATCGCATAAAATTCTCGAAGCAAACCTCTATTTCATCCAACTTGCCCCAATACGGTGAGAGACATCCTCATCTATCTCTTCATTCCCCTGAATCGTAAACTCGAGATACTTAAAACTATCCCTCTTGCAAACCGCCTGGGAATCCAACTTCACTATCACCTCATCTTGCCTCGATTCACTAAACTTTCACTCTAAGTACTCCGTCTTAGTCCTACTCAACCGAAAACCTTTAGACTCCAGGGTTTGTCTCCAAACCTCCAGCTTATCGTTAACCCCTTGTCGCGACTCCTCAATCAAAATAATATCATCTGCAAAAAGCATACACCAAGGTACCTCACCTCGAATATTCTGCGTCAACACATCCATCACCAAAGCAAATAAAAATGAACTTAGAGTCGATCCCTGGTGCAACCCTATCAAGACCGAGAAATGCTCAGAATCTCCTCTCACTATCCTTACCCGAGTCTTTTCCCCCTCATACATGTCCTTAATCGCTCTGATGAACGCCACCGGGACCCCTCTCGCCTCCAAGCATCTCCAAAGAACCTCCCTAGGGACCTTGTCATACGTCTTTTCCAAGTCAATAAACACCATATAAAGATTCCTCTTCCTCTCTTTGTGTTGCTCTACCAGTATCCGCACTAGGTGAATTGCCTCAGTCGTAGAGCGACCATGCATAAAACCAAATTGATTCTCTGAAATAGATACAATCTTCCTCAACCTCCTCTCCACCACCCTCTCCCAAATCTTCATCGTGTGACTCAATAACTTAATACCCCAATAATTGTTGCAACTCTGAATGTCACCCTTATTCTTATACAAAGGAATCATCGTGCTCCATCTCCATGCCTCGGGTATCTTTGCTTACTTAAAAATATTGTTAAATAAGTCGGTTAGCCACCTCAAACCAGTCCGGCTAGAGAACTTCCAAAAATCCACTAGAATCTCGTCGGGCCCCCTCGCCCTGCCCCTTTGTATCTTGCAAATAGCCTCACTGACCTCCTCTACCTTAAAACGCTGACAAAATCCAAAGTCGCGACACTCTCCAGAATGCTCTAACTCCCCTAACACGACACCTCTATTTCCCGCATCATTCAAGAGCCTATGGAAATACAACTGCCAGCTTTTCTTAATAAGGACGTCTTCCACCAAAACTCTGTCATCCTCCCCCTTAATGCACTTTACTTGGTTCAGATCCCGACCCTTCCGCTCCCTAACCTTGGCAACCCTAAACGACCTCTTCTCTCCGCCCTTCTCCTCTAACCCCTTATACAAACTCTCAAAAGCTGTTGTCTTAGCAGCTGTAACTGCTAACTTAGCCTCCTTCTTAGCTAACTTGTACTCCTCCCTGCTCACCCATTTCTCCTCTCCATCCTTACTCTCAACCAACTTAACATAAGCCACCTTCTTCGTCTCCACCTTCTTTTTAACAGCTTCATTCCACCACCAATCCCCCTGATACCTTCCAGACCCACCTCTCGAAACACCCAACACCTCTCTAGCAGACTTTCTGATGCAACTAGCAGCCCTATCCCACATACTATCCACGTCCCCCCTACTATCCCATACCTCTATCCCCTCCAACTTCGCCCCTATCTCCAAAGCACTACCCGAAGTCAAACTACCCCACCTAACTCTAGGTCGACCTTTTCCACCCTGCCTCAACTTTCCCTTCTTGATAACCAAGTCCATCACCAGTAGTCTATGCTGGGTCGCAAGATTCTCACTCGGGATAACCTTATAATCCTTACACAAAGTTCTATCCCCCTTCCTAAGCAGCAAAAAGTCAATATGAGTCTTGGCTAACCTAGTACGGAAAGTAACCAGATGCTCTTCATTCTTCGGAAAGTTGGAATTCACTACCACCAACCCAAAGGCCCTCGCAAACTCTAAAAGAGCAGCTCCCTCATCATTCCTAACCTCGAACCCAAAGCCTCCATGCACATCATCGTACCCTAACGGCAACGACCCGATGTGCCCATTGAAATCCCCTCCTATAAAAATATTCTCCGAACTTGGCACGCCCCTAACCAGCTCATCCAAAACCTCCCAAAATCTCTTCTTCTCCTCCACGTCCAGGCTCACCCGTGGCGCATACGCACTACAGATGTTCAAAGTAACCCCCCAAGACCAACTTGATAGTCATAACCCTATCACTAACCCTTTTAACCTCCACCACCTGCCCCCTAAGATCCTCGTCCACTAAGATACCTACGCCATTCCTACGTCTATCACTGCCTGAATACCACAACTTGTACCCATCCACATCCCTAGCCTTGGACCCTACCCACTTAGTCTCCTGGACACACGCAATACTAATCTTTCTCTTCTTAAGAATCTTAACCAGTTCTATAGACTTACCCTGCAGGGTCCCTATGTTCCACGACCCTACCCTCAAATTATTAACTCTCTTATCCCCTCCCTTAATAACCTGCACTCTGCATCTCGAACCTACCCCACCCACAGCCCCCGATCCCGCTCCCAACCCCACAGGGCCCCAATGACCTCCCGGACATGACCCTATTCCACCATGTGCCACCCAAGCCACTATTCAACCCAAAGAAAAGGATATGCTAAAGCAGTAATAACAATAAAAGGCACACGCAAAACACAAAATACAACCAAAATTCAAGCACAACAGATGCTAGACACCGATATACAGAACAGATATTTCTCAACAAATTAACGCACACAAATTATAAACAGTGAAGATATTAAAAAGAGCGATACAGTAACACTCAGTAAAATAAAGTTTAGAGGTTCGAAGTCACCGAAAAACGTGGATCTAGTACTCAGATCCTGCTTGCTATGTTGGATTCCGGCACGTTGACATTCGCCGAAATGATGTCGTTGAGAAATTGCCAGAGGGTCGCCGGCGGCAATCACTTCAGGTCGCCTGACCCAAATCACTGACAAATCTGCTTCTTACCTAGCCTTGTCGAAGTGGAAACCGTGGGAACCCAAACGCCGGCGAGAGGACCGAACTGGCAACAGTGAGGGAGGGACCAAAGGAGAGGAAGGGGGGGAGAGAGAAGGTAGCGTACTTACCTGTTGCCGGCGATATTACTATGTCGGCATCTGTTTCGTCGGAGATAGCAGTCATATCAAAGAGACGTTGGAGACGATGAAGAGAACTTTTGTTAGAAAGAGAGATAAGAGAGGAGCGTAAGAGAGAGAAACCCAAGACCTAAATTTAGCAAACCTATGTAATAAATATATAGAACAAATATAAGTTCTAAACTAATAACTTTAATTTCTTAAAATATGAAGTTTAACTAATAGGTTGACTTTTAACATTTTTCAGCAATTGGTTGTGGTAGCTTGATGGTAAAGGTGTGTTCATCATACAACAAGGACGCGGGTATAAATCCCTGCTTCAGCAATTTTGATGTTATAAGCCCATGCGTTATTGTTAACTGGGTCAGCAAGGTGATCTGGAAGATTTTCCAATGGACCTTTTCCGGTGACAATAGCCTGAACAAAGAATCCAAACATTGAGAACATAGCAAGTCTACCGTTCTTAATCTCTTTCACTTTGAGTTCAGCAAAAGCCTCAGGGTTATCAGCAAGGCCCAATGGATCGAAGCTACCCCCAGGGTAAAGTGGGTCAACAACCTCACCGAGTGGCCCACCAGCAATACGGTAACCCTCAACGGCTCCCATTAACACAACTTGGCAAGCCCAAATGGCCAAAATGCTTTGTGCATGGACCAAACTTGGGTTGCCCAAGTAATCAAGTCCACCCTCACTGAAAATTTGGGATCCAGCTTTGAACCAGACAGCCTCACCGAACTTTACACCGTTACGAGCCAAGAACTCGGGGAATACACAACCAAGAGCTCCAAGCATGGCCCATCTATAGTGGATCACCTCCAACTCACGGTTCTTGGCAAAAGTTTCTGGATCAGCTGAAAGCCCAGCAGTGTCCCAACCGTAGTCACCAGGAAACTCACCAGTCAAGTAGCTTGGGGATTCACCAGAGAACGGGCCCAAATACTTGACACGGTCAGGACCATACCATGGACTGCCAGAAGAGACAGGCTTGGCCTTGGTGGCAGTCTTTCTCATGGTGAATTTTCCATTTCCTGTGATTTCAGAGGAAGATGGTGAGAGTTTTACTGGTTTTCCGGTAAATGTAGAGGAAGAAAGAGCCATTGTAGAAGCAGCCATTGTAGAAGTAGAATACAACTCTTGAAATGCACTTTCTACACAAAAAGAAGAGTCGATCGAGGCTTGAGTTTTATGAGCCTTGCACTAACCATAAAGGACTCGAAAGGCCCAATATCCTTATCCTTGAATACCTATATCCGCTTTCTCATTGGTGGATGTCAATTTGTATCTTTTGCATTATTGTTCATTAGCCAAAGTTCTGCACCGTTAAAGATGACTAGATATTTTTTAAATAGTTTATATATGTTTAAAAAAATCTAAGTGAATGTTGATTTTCTCTCATACAGCCAATAGATAGTCGCCACGTGTGATTGTGCATTATTGCAATATTATATCCACTTGATCAAAAGAGTAAGAGCAATTCATGGCCATGCATTAGTTCACACACTTGTGTAAAATAGTACCACTTGTATGAGTGGCAAATTGGCAATGAGACAAAATAAAAACAATTGAAATTAAGACGATTCAAGTCCAAGTGTCCCAACAGCTAATTAGCTTCCATGATCAATTTTGATGCTTTGATACTACAAGTCCAACAACTCATACAATAACCTTTCTTTACATTTGAAAAAAGGAAAAGCTTTTGGGTGGGATTAGGAGTAATGGAGATAGGTAGAATGAAGACAATGTAATGTCTGGATAGTTCAAGGCAGGTTCAAGGCCAAGCAGTTGAAGCGATTACTTTTGACCCTAATATTTTTGGGCCGCATTAATTGTAAAGAGCTTTTAACATACTTGATCGTTTTGATAAGAAAATAATTATAATCCCTGGTTAATATATAAAAATATACATTATTATGTATATTTATTTATATTAATCATATCTTACGCGCCTCGCGCGTGTACCTCACTTCAAGTTATTCAGTTAACAAAATCACTTCGATGTTGTAAAAGAAAATATGCTTGAATTAAGAAATAAATTAATTTATTTATTTAATACGAAAAATATTTAAATATAAAATTAACATATTCATACAAATCATATAAAAGACATAAGAGCGTATTACCTTAATTAACTCTCTCTCTCTCTCTCTCTATCTCTCTCTCTCTCTCTCTCTCTCTCTCTCTCTATATATATATATATATATATATATATATATATATATATATATATATGAAATTCATGTGTATACGTTATATTATTAAGTAATCACTTAAAATATTTGGTGTAAATTATTAACCATATTTACGGTAAATTTACAACTTTAATTTATTGGGTTTAGTATATAGTCAATTTAGGTAAATTTTGATAGTCGTTTATATAGAATCCCTATTTTAATATATTTATTTTGTAAAATATCAAATTTTAGACTAAATGTGTAGTTATTTTGGTTTATAGAAATTTTTTCTATACAAGGTATACCTAAATCAACAAGAACTTTAATTAATTTCATATACTTAATATTTCATATAATAAGCAATAATAATTTTAAGAAAAAAAGTGAAAAAAAATAGTTTGTTTATTTCAAAATCTTAATGAATGACAAAAGTTTGAATAACTTAGTGGTGTGCGTACTTTGTACGTGTCTCTCTTGTCAATCAAAAAATTCATTATATCTATATAGCTCGTACCAATAAACCAAAAGAGTCTATTGTTAAAAATAATGACCACATGTCAGATCTCGAAGTTTATTCATAATTGAAAAAAGTTGCATATAATTAAATTTTAAACGGAATTCATATAGAATCAAAATGACTAACTAATTTCTTATGACGGAATGTAATGATTCAAAGAATTTGTTCAAATTTGTAAATAAGTCAATTTCAAATTATTAATTGTAAATGCATCATTATTAACAAAAATCACACACACAAAAATCAATGAACAATTATCTATTAAGAATACATGATAATTTATTATTTTAAACTTCAAGAACATACTACAACTACAGTCACAAAAAAAATTCTCAATTAACAATTGTCTATAAAATATACATGATATTTTTGTAAACATAAAAAAATATACAATGTTTTTTTAGAGCTTACCTCAAATCTCAAACAAATTTGTCTCTTCAATTATAAATACCATCAATATTTCAAAAAAAAAATAATTCTCAGAAAGCAATTGTCAATCAAGAATACATGATAGATTATTATTGTAAACTTCAAAAATATACTAAAATTTTAGAAAACTTACTTCAAATCACAAAACAAATTCATCTCTTTAATCATAAATATTAATAAGATTTTAATCATAAAGAATATATTAAAAAATTAAAATACTTACCTCAAATCTCAAGTGAATTTATCTCTTCAATTAACAGATATATCAAGATTTTACTAAAACACACCTCAATTAACAATTATATATCTATAAAATTACATAACAATTTATTTGTTGTAAATTTCAAGAATATACTAAAATTTTAGAAAATTTACCTGAAATCACAAGAAAATTTATCTCTTCAATCAAATAAAAGAAATAATAAACTAAACCAAGGAAAAATTATCTCATGCTATAAAACAATATCAATATAGCTTAAAGAACTCACTTGATTAGGAACAATCAATTATATGGAGAGCAAAAAAAGAAAATATTAATAACGTCTAAACCTTTTCTAATATAAATACTATTATAGTAAGTTTTCTACTTATTCTGTTATTATTTTCTCCTTTTAAATCTAAGTTAATTAGGCCTCATCTTTAATATGAATACAATAATAATAGTAAAGATACTACTCCAAAGTTATTACTCGTGTGAAGGAAAAAAATTGATTTCTACTTTTGAAATTAGTACTAATCTTTATTGTGAGTATAGTTCTAAGTAGATACAACTTTTATATAAGGTAAAATTATGATTGACTAAAATTATCTCTTATCATAAATTTAGGATTTTTAATTTAAGAATTTTTTTTTCATATATTTTAAACTCTTGATACCCATATATTTTAGGAGACAATATTATAAATATAATTAAATAATCATTTAAGAAAATAGTGAAAAGATGATTTTGTCTAAAGAAGAAACGTTTAATGAAGATAAAAAGTTCGAATCACTTTTCTAAAGGTTTTCACATTTTTAATATATTATAGATTATAGATTAAAGATTATAGGAATATAAATATAGATTATAGATTATTATTATTATTATTATTATTATTATTATTATTACTATTATTACTATTATTATTACTACTACTACTACTACTACTACTACTATTATTATTATTATTATTATTATTATTATTATTATTATTATTATAGAACGTTTTTGTCATAATTTAGTTAGAATAAGACTAGTTATATATAATTTAGTTTTTCAGTAGGACACCTTTTCTTTTAATCTTTTTTACACGCGATTAGAAAACATATTGATTTGTTGGGTTTTGTATAGGATTTTTGTTTTTTTTAAATTTATATTAGTTTATTGGATGTGTAATTTAAATAGACTATGCGAAAAGACGATTTTATCTAAAGGAAAGACTTTTAATAAAGGGCAAAGAGTTCAAACGTGATTTATAAGGCCCTTCACACTTTTAATATAATAGAGATAGAGATTATGAATAATACACAAAATTATATATTTAATAGCTATTATTTTGACGTGGGACTATATCTATAATCTATTTCTATATATAATCTATAATCTATATCTATATCTATATCTATATCCATATCTATATCTATATCTATAATCTATAATATATTAAAAGTTTGAAGGACCTTAGAAATGTTGTTTGAACGTTTTGCCCTTCATTAAAAATCTTTGTTTTAGACAAAATCGTCTTTCACTAATTTTTTCTAATATTTAAGATTTGAAAATTAATTAAATATATTTATGGTAAAACCTTTTCTTATAAGAAGTAATAAAATTAATACAACTAATACTTTTTCCATTAGTTTAAGAATTCTAAATCAGTTAAATTTGATTTTAAGAAGATTTGAAAAATATAAAAATCTATATCTATACTATACTAAAAGTGTGAAGGACCTTAGTAATGTTGTTTGAACTTTTTGTTCTTGATTAAAAGTCTTTACTTTAGATAAAATTATTTTTTCACCTTTTATGTTATTTTTATAATATTAAATATTGATATTACCGGTAAAAAAAAAATATTAAAAATTAAATGGATAAGATTTTCTTATTATGGTTAAATTTCTAAGTTACGTCCAAAAAAATAGGCAACAAACATTTTTCCTACTGAATTTGCCCCCCCCCCCCCCCCCCCCCCCCCAAGGCAATCGTCCATAAAAAAAGTAGGCAAACAAATATTTTATTAAAAGTGAAATAAATTAAAATTCCTAAAATATATGATTCTTAAAAGAAATTAACACTCCTAAAATATATGGAAAGAGACATTATCTAAATTCACGTGGTTTTTCATTCTTGGGATCAACTTCACGTAATGTTGAATTACTAATTCAAAAGAACATTGAAACATACATCTTAGAACTATTTGAAGGCAAAATCTTGGAGCCTAATCAAAGTGATCTTGCATAACTTATAAAGAACTCAGTTTGAAAGCAAGACATAATTATGCCTCGAGGATGTCTTATTGAATTCTTTGGTAATCAAATTTAGCATAATTCTATTTTTTTTCATTTTTGAATAGGTATACTTTGGTATCCGCATTGAAGTCCAATTGAATCTGAATTCGCGTTGAAAAGTCCCATATTTGGAGTTAACAGCTCCCTACAAAGGTGACTCGGTACCCATTGTGCAATTATAAAGTTGGCAAGGTGTGGGAAATTGAAGCCTAATGTAATAAAGTGATAGTAACTTATATTATGATCAAGAATTAGGTCTTTCTTGGGGTGAACCTAAAAGGTGATTGTGAATCCAATCATTATTATATATTAACTTGAGGTTATTATAAGAACTAATAAACATTAAATCCCCGATCTCCATGTGCCTCCTGCGTTTATTCTTGCATTATTTTTGCGTCATTATTTTAAAAATGAGTTTGAATCATTTTATCATAATCAAGTAGTTTATTATGTGTAGAGTATAGACTTCTTTAGCCATTTTTGCATTGTTTATTTCAACGGGCACAAGATTTTAGGGTGTTCATCTTCTCATGAGAATGAGCTTTATAAATTGTCACAACTTTAGTCAATTAGGGTCTGAAATACTTTGTAGCTCGGCAGTGATTGTTATAGCTATAAAATTCTTGGTACTTTGATCAGTTGTTTAGAAAACTTACTTGATGTGTAGTAATTTATCATTACACTTGCAATATGCATCAGTCATTAGTTGTGATATCCGAGTGAATATGTAAAGTAGGGTTATATCTTCTACATTCTCATGAATGAGAATAAAAGAGATTATTTTTCATATATAAATACTTTAAACTCTAAAAACTAAAGAGCAACGCCTTTTGATGCTTCTATCACTATTATAGACTATAGTTGTATTGATACGGGACAAATGTGCAACACATGCTTTCATAGACTACTACAACAACAATAACAACAACAAACCCAGTGTATTTGGGGTCTGGGGGGGGGGGTAAGATGTACGTAGTCCATACCTCTACCTCTGAAGAAGTAGAAAGGCTGTTTCCGATAGACCCCCGGCTCAAGACACGAGATACCACACAAACACATAGTAAAGCACAACACAAGATTACATAACATAAATACGGCACCCATAAGTAATACAAAACAGAGGAAAGCACACAGATTTATAATAAAACATGGAACACGGACTCCTAACAAGAAAAAAAAAACCCCACCAAGTAATTCCCTACACTAGCGACTCAAACTGGCCCTAGTCCTCTGCCCCAATTCGCGTCCTCCAGACCTTCCTATCTAGGGTCATGTCCTCGGTGAGCTGTAACTGCTCCATGTCCCGCCTAATCATCTCACCCCAGTACTTCTTCGGCCTACCCCTACCCCGCCTAAAACCATCCAACGCTAGCCTCTCACACCTACGGACCGGGGCATCCATGCCCCTCCTCTTCACGTGTCCGAACCATCTCAATCGGGCTTCCCGCATCTTGCACTCCACTGGAGTCACACCAACCTTCTCCCGGATGGTCTCATTCCGAACTCTATCCCCTCTAGTCAGCCTACACATCCAGCGCAACATCCGCATTTCTGCCACCCTCATCTTTTGGATGTGGGAGTTCTTAACTGGCCAACACTCCGCTCCATACAACATGGCCGGACGGACTACCGCCCTGTAGAATTTGCCTTTAAGCTTGGGCGGCACCTTCTTATCACACAGCACCCCTGACGCGAGCTTCCACTTCATCCATCCCGCCCCAATACGGTGCGAGACATCCTCGTCAATCTCACCGTTACTCTGGATCACGGACCCGAGATACTTGAAACTCTCCCTCTTACCTACCTCCTGTGATTCCAGCTTCACTACTACCTCATTCTCCCGCCTCATGTCATTAAACTTGCATTCCACATACTCTGTCTTGCTTCTGCTCACCCTGAACCCTTTAGACTCAAGGGTTTGCCTCCACACCTCTAATTTGTCACTCACACCCCATCGAGTCTCATCTATCAGAACTACATCATCTGCAAAAAGCATACACCACGGCACCTCCCCTTGAATACGCCGCGTCAAGGGGATATCTAAGATTACGTAGCATATCTAAGATTATAATTATAAGAAATAGCAACACTTTCTCAAAATTATAGTTTATAGCAAAAATATCATTTTTTTGCCCATAAATTTCAAACACGTGTGTTTCACTACTTCTATCCTATTTTTCACTCCATTACTTTGTCTCTTCCCTATTTTCACTCCATTATTTTACCTCTCTCTAATCTTACCATTTTTTTTTAAATTGCGCTTATTTTTCAAATTTCATTCCAATTTCTTATCTGTTTATCACACTTTTTTCACATTGTTGATAAATATTATGCTCCATTAAATAAGGTAACTATCAAATTACAATTATTGCATGCTATCTCTTCCATATATTCTATAAATTTTGTATTTTTTTTTATTTTTTTGTTCAACGTTGTTCTTGCAATTTTTCTTTGGGGTTTTGTTAATTTTTTGTTGTAACATTGTGGAGGATTAACACAAGATGAAGATCTTAAATTTATTTCTATGCATATTCAGTCGAAGAAAGCAGTAAGCACAGAAGAGGTGAGATCGAAGCATCGTAAAAATCCAGAGAAAATTGCAAAAATTATGAAATAAAATGGATTGAGAAAAGCTTCATTTCCAAATCTCCCAAAATGCAAAGATCTGGGAAAGAAAGAAAGTCAAAGGAAATAAGAGAATCAAGTAAAATTTCAAGCCCTGTTGGTCAAAATTCTTTTAAATACTATTTCAAAAAGAAAAAATTGAAGAGATATTTGTATTTGTAAAAAAATCGAAGAGATATTTGTATTTATAATTTTATTAGCTTATGGGTCATGTGTAATATATATGTATTTTTTATACATATGGTTATTGTTGATATATTTTTTTAGAGGGTAACATATATATACATTAATTTTAGTATTTTTTAATGTTTATGGTATGTATTATGTATTTTTTGATTTAACTAAATGTATATATACAAAGTTGTAGTTGTTACCGTTTGAGATATGCATTTGTATTTTCTTATTTTATATGAGTCAGCTTTGTATTTCGCTAATACAAAAGAAGATATATAGTATAGTTATGTTTGTTACTGTTTAATATGAATATGATATGTATTTCGTAAAACATATCAGAGTCATATTTGTATTTTTTGTATGGTAATATACATATGGATCAGACATGTATTCTGTAAATACATATGCAGAGTTATATGTATTTTTTTATAATGGAATATATATAATTGTCATACAGATCTGGCTATGTATCATGTATTTTTTGATTACCTATATGTATATGTATATGTATATAATTATCTTTTTTGTTATAGAATTTTGTGTCCAATATGTTTATATATATATATATATATATATATGAGTGAGATATGTATTTCTGTAAATGCATATGCAAATATATATATGTATGTTTTATATTGTAAATAAATATTCAGATCTGTATGACTATGTATTTTGTATATTTTTTGAATATGTGCATGTGATATACTTATTTTTCTTTAAAACTAAAAGCTAGAGATAGAAGAATAAAAAAACAAAAAATAGAAAAAGAAAGAAAACGAATAAAAAAAAAGTGAAAAGAAAAAAAAAAGAGAAATAAAATCTAGAAATAGAAGTGTAAAAATAAAATAAATAAAAAATAGAAAAAAGAAGAAGAAAATGAAAATAGGAAAAGAAAAAAAATATGATAAAGGGAAAAAAAGAAAGAAAAAAATGAAAAATGAAAAAAAAGAAGAGAAATATAAGAAGAAAAATAAAATGGAAAGAGAAAAATAAAAAATAAAAAGAAATGTAATAAAAAATAAAAAGATAAAAAAAGAAGATGAAAAAAAACTAACCAAAAAAAAAGTTAGAGATATAAGAGAGTGAAAGGGAGAAAAAAAACAGTAATGATGCTTTATTTCAAAATTTTGAAGATCTTGAAGATAATAATCTTCAGACTTGAGTTTGATTTGGAAAAGAAATCTACATGTTAAAGAAAAATATGAGAAAGAAAAAAAAAGAAAAAAAGTAAAGAAAAACGAAAAAGAAAAAAAAATAGAAGGGAAAAAATAAAGTAAAAAGAAAATAATGAAAAAGAAAAAGAAATTAAAATAAAAAATAAAATGATAAAAAAATAAGATGAAAAAAAATAACAAAAGAAGTTAGAGATATAAGAGAGTGAAAGAGAAAAAAAAAACATTAATGATGCTTTATTTTGAATTTTTGAAATTCAATAATAATCTTTGAGTTTGATTTGGAAAAAGAATCTACTAGTTTAAGTAAGAATAATTTATGAAAAATGAATCTACTGCTTTAAATAAGAAGAGTAATTTATGGTAAAAAAATTTACTGCTTTAAATACCTGGGTAATTATTCCTTCTTTTAACTCAACTGATTTGAGTAAAAGTAGAAAAGTAAATCTAGTTTGTATAGATATTTATATAGCAAACTTTACTTAAAATACAAAATACAACTTGCTATTATTCGTAATTATGAAATAGTTGACATGAACTTCTAATTATGAGTTTAAGTTTGCTACTTATGAAATTTTTCCAAGTTCTACTTATTAGGGGCTTTGAGCTGTAGGTGACAAAGATTTTTAAAATAAGGTGTAGGTGACATAAGTCTTAATTATTGAGTGAAGGTGACAATTACTTTATTATGGATTAAGAAAGTTTGGTAAGTTTGAGAATAACCTAGAAGTTTTTAAATTTACACCTTGATCCAAATGTTTACCTAATATAACAAAAAATGGAGAAAAAAAGCGTCTTTCGCTCTCTTCTCATCCATCGTTGTTTTCTCTCTGTTAGCGATTTTTGTTGTTCATTATTGCTGCTGCTTTATTCATCATCTTCTACTTCATTATCATCTTCATCTTCTTCTTGTTGACCATTATCGTCGTCGTTGTTGTTGTTACCGCTACTGGTGCTATTTGACCAATTTCTTAGGTTAAATTTTATTTCGTCCATAAATTTTCACTTTGGTATTACTTCATAGGAGACTTTGGTAAGTCAAATTATGACTTTTAGTTGAATTTGTCATCTGGGTAACTGCTATTGTGCTGTTTTTTCAATAATACTTAGCATGCGAACATGAATGCAACATAAGAGCCATCTGTTTAAACAGATTTATTTCAAAGAAAGACTCATATATTGAATTCATATTTATGGTTCTATAGTGTCGTAATATGAATCGAACAGATGGGTAATCTGTTGCAATATATGACCCATCTGTTGCAACAGATTAGTTACCTGGTGCAACATGATAAAAATTTATTACAATAGATCAGTAACCTGTTGCAACAGATCAGTAACCTGTTGCAACCAAACCTGAGCTCAATTCCAACAGACGTGTTGTCTATTGCAACAGGGTAAATATCTGTTGTAACAGATTATTAACCTGTTGCAACAGAATCTGAACTCGATTTCAATAGACAGCAAATATCTGTTGCAATATATTAGTAACCTGTTTTAATAGAACCTGACCTCGATTTTAATAGATTGCCGTCTGTTACAACAGGTAAGTCATTTGTCGCAATAGGTTAATTATCTGTTGCAACATGTCACTCATCTGTTGGAACCAGCTTTAAAAGTGCCTCAGTACTGTAACATCAATCCCAATAGGCGCTTCATCTGTTGCAACTGATATATAGTCTATTGCAACATATGATTCACCTGTTACAATAGATGACTCATCTATTGAAATCAGCTTCACAAACGTAACATGAATCCCAACAGGTAAGTAATCTGTTGCGACTGATTACACATCTATTGGGATTCATTTACGGCACTATGAAATTACTATTAAATTTTGTTAATAAATGACTTTATTTTAGGTACCACTAATAGAGGGATCAATAACAATAGGGGTGGATTGTCATAGTCAATGGACCGAGAAGAGCAATTGATATGTATGACATTGGAACGAAGGTGAAATGCTACAGATGATAGCTATGACAGTCCAAAGTGATATTTCGTATGATGATTTTGTGAACTTAATCATCAGTTATTGTGGACTGAATTATCAATTGGAAGAACTCGTCATCAGCTACATGCACAGCTCCTTTGAAAATCAGAAGGTACTGCTTTTTAAGATAACCGATCAGGTTTGGTTGCGTGCTTATCTTAGTGATTCATCCAGGCCGGTGTTAAGGGTGTAAGCGGTTGAAAAGACGAGAGAGAATGAGAACCAGAACATAGAAGAACAACAACAACAAGACATCTTTGATGATAGGTTGGATGATCTAGACATGAATATTTCAGATGATGATCAAACACCTACGCCCGTTGATGCGACAAATACGATGGGTAGTTCTTCTCAATCGACACAGTCTGGAAAATTTCAAGACAAAGGGATCAACTTTTTTATTGGAATGTCATTCAAGGGCAAGAATGAACTATCTACCACTTTGTTTATTTCTTGCTTGAAAAAAGATTTCAGAATAAAGAAGGTGATTAATTCGAGCAGTGTCTTTTGCTTCAAATGTGCTAATCCAAACTGCAAGTGGTGGTTGAGAGCGGTGAAGTGCACAAGTTTTGATAGATTCATCATTCATAAACATGAAAAGCATCACACATGTGGTTCGGAGCACATCTCGGGCCAAAATTCTCATGCCACGACAAAGGTGTCCTCGGTGAATATTTTCAGGAGTAGTTTTCCCGATGGCAAAGGCCCTTCAACAAGGGTTATGACCAATCAACTCCTTACGAAATTGGGTGTCCTGGTCAGTTATTGGAATAAATATACGGTCATGGGGATTGCCAAGGACTTGGTTAGGGGGACACACGAGCATGGGTATGCAGTCTTGGAGGCCTACCATTACATGATTGAGTTCACAAATCCCAAAAGTAAGATGACTTTGCATGTTGATGAAAATGGAAGGTTCAAGTACTTTTTATATCCTATGGTGCTTGGATTCAAGGTTTTCAACATTTGAGAAAAGGCATAGCCATCGACGGTACCTTCTTGAGGAGCAGGTATAACGGAGTTATGGTAGCGGCGGTGGCGCAGGATGCGGAGAATCAGATATTTACTGTCACTTTTTGTGTAGCGGACAAGGAATGTGATGCCTCTTATGCATTTTTTTTGAACAACTGTGAAGCTGCGTCGAAGATATCGAAGAGTTGTGTTTTGTTTCGGATAGGGATCTAAGTATTCAAAAGATGGGTTCAATTTTTTTCACTTCAGCTTACTTTGGTTGTTGCATCAGGCATCTTTGAGGAACATTTGAATCAACTATCACAACGAAAGGGTCGTGACCCTTTTTTATAGAGAAGCTAAAACATATAGTAGAGAGGAGTTTTTAGACCAGTTCAATCAAATAACAGATATGAATCCCAAGGTAGCAGAACTTCTAGTACATATCGGTTTCGAGAGATGGAGCTGGGCATTCTGTCCAGCAGATAGGTATATTCTTATGAATTTAATGTCTTGTTTGAGTTATAAGTTTAGTATGATGTCGTACAAAGTGATTCTTTTATATAGATAAAATATTATGACATAAAACATAGATGAATCAGTGAATTCATTATTTAGCGATGAAAGAGAATTTCCCATCAAGTCTATGTTTGAAGTAATAAACAAAAAGTATGGCCGATATTTTAGCGAAAGGCGTGCGCAGTTCAAGAGCTCAAAAAGAACCCAATTTGTTCTCGAAATAAAAAAAATAATATCAATTAACATTAGTTTATGGAATAGGTTATTATCTCATAAAATAGCAGATTACTAATTCAGTATCACCGGTCATGGTGATGTTTCCACGGTCGATCTTCAAACAAGATCTTGAACGTGCAGAGTTTTTGACTTAGACTAAATACTCTGTCCATATGCCATGGCAGCGCTTCGAGCTCAATACGGTCTAAAATATGGACCTAAAGTTTACGAGCACTCCTTTCAATATTATTCAGTAGAAGAATATAAAATGGAATATAGTAGGCATATTACTCCGGTGCCTTTTGAATAATCTTGGGTTGTTCCTGCAGAGATTTTGGGGAGATTAATACCTCCTCTATATATTGATCCAAACACTATCAAATCGGTAAGAAAGCCATATAAGAGGAGGCGTGGAGTCAGAGAATCATTTTCATCAAGAAGAAACAAGTGCTCTGTATGTTAGCGCGCTGGCCACAAAAGAACTACATGCCCAAATCGTAATCCACCATGATCGTTGTAATTGCAAAAACTTGTGTTGTTGTTTGTTGTGGACTTTTATATATTTAACTCATTGTAGTGAATTTAATATTATCATTTATTATATATAAAATATCTTTTTTAATAACTTGAGCATTAATAAAAAGAGGCAAAACATGAACTAAATAATACACCAAACCACAATTATTCTCAACAGATAAACCATCTATGGAAACAGATGGACATTAGCTGGAAGAACACAACACAGTTCCATTAAACTGGAATATTTTCCTTCAACAGATGACAAATCTATCGCAATAGATGGATAATCTGTTGACAGAAACCCAACCGATGACCAATCTATTCCAACACATGGTCCATCTGTTGAAAGAACTCAAAAGCCAAAATTGCTATTGCTACTGGATTCAAAATTTCTCCTTACCTCCAACCATCGATATGTTAATATTAACCTATATTTTTAGAAGAAATAGACAAAATGAAAATTGAATAAAAATTAAAAAGCCAAAGTCGACTAAAATTAAATTTTTCATTAAACGAAAAATAAAATACATTAGGTATAGATCCGATATACAAAAATTAAAATGCATACGCTAAAACAAAAAATACATTCTAATTATTATTATTATTATCATCATCATCATTAATGACAGTCGGTAAATCAACTCGCAGTGGGGCCCTCATCATCCTCTTCATCTCTCTAAAAATCATCGCTCTCACGGTGATCAACTCCCTCTGCAGGTCATTAACCTGCCTCTGAAGTTCTCATACTATGTCGCACAAAATAACAATGTCCCAAACAGGATCAGCCATATCTAGAACACGCATGAATTGACAAATGTAAAGAAAAAGAGTCCAAATATAATACAACGTATACTACCAAATGGTAGATTTATATAAAAAAAAAAACTTACCTCAACGAGAAAGGAATATGCTCTTTGAAGAGAAGTGGTTGAAGATGTCACACGAAAAAAAGTAATGCAAGAAATTAATAAAGTTTAGTAGAATGAAGATTAAGAAGGGACTTATTTATAGAAGATTAAATCTGGATGTGTCAAGCCAAAAGGCACGATTGTTAAGCTCTATTGTATTAATTACATTCAAACTGGTGGAATTTTATTTTCTATGAAAATTCATAACTTTTTATTTTTCATTAATACTTCTCACCTTTTCAGAACGATTTTGAGACTTGATAACAATCGTTATTATTGAGCTGTTGCAATAGATCATCCATCTATCGCAATAGATTTACCATCTGTTGCAACAGATTATCTGTATATGTAATAGATGGTTTGTTAAAACAAATTTACAATCTGTTGCAACAGATAGTTTGTATATGCAATAGATGAGACATCTGTTGGAGATGGACCATCTTTTGGAGATGTTTTGATTTCTTCTAACAGATGATTTATCAGTTTCAACAGATGGAGAATTCAATTCATCAGTTGGTTTGAATGTGTTGGATAAAAAGTTACGACTACCTCTTTTTTAATAGTCATCATATGCGTGCAGATGAATAAACACTGTCTGATCTGTCCCAACAGATTTACCATCTGTTGCAACATCTGTTGCAACCTATAGATTATCTATTATGACAGATGGACCATATATTGGAGGAGATGTTTTGATTTCTTCTAACATCTGATTTATCAGTTGCAACAGATGGAGAATTTGGTTCATCACTTGTTTTGAATGTGTTAGATAAAAAGTCATGACTCTTTACCTCTTTTTTAATAGTCATCATATGCGTGGAGATGAATAAATAATATCTGGTCTGTCACAACAGATTTACCATCTGTTGCAACATATGGATTATCTGTTGTGATATATTGGAGGAGATGTTTTGATTTCTTCCAACAGATGATTCATCAGTTGTAACAGATGGAGATTTTGATTTATCAGCTGTATTGAATGTGTTAAGATAAAAAATCATGACTTTTCATACCTCTTTTTTAATAGTTATCACATGCGTGCAGATGAATAAACAACATTGTCTGGCATGTCTAGATGGGGTAGAAAGAATAAAATGTGTGTAATGGATCCACTTTCATGCGTGGGAGTTATGTATTATTGATCAAGCTACCATGACAAACACACATAAAGTACAATGATTTTGTGAATGCAGTTTTTTACCGATTAGATATTGATCCTTCAAATAAGATCCTGCACTGTATAGTTTAGTTTGACAGTTGTGAATTGATAAGGCCAAAGGGTTTCAAGACGCTGGTGTCGATACCCTGTTACAATTTAATGATGGTTTATGCTCATGTTTTTATGTCAAGTTAGGGGAAGGGTTCATGTTTTTTATGGCAGTGTAAATATCCAATAGTGATTGGATCGATTTTAATGGTGCAATGGACTTCATGAAAGGCCTCCAAAGCCTCACACTGCAGCAAACAATGATGGAACCAATAGAAATTTCCCTAGTCCAAATTTATATGGATGGATTGCTGGAGGAGACTTTTATACAACAGAAGATGCTTGAGAGAACACCTGTGCGGGAAGGGGGAAGTGGAGAAGGCTATATATCATCTTAGACCTTGTTTAAGAGGAAACACAGGGAAACAAGTAAGGAACTTCTAGCGAATTTGGCCAATGAAATTGACATAAGAAATGAAAAAACTGGATGAGCTTCAAATGTGGAAGTATATCCAAATATAAAAATCCGTCGGTCGTTGAATAAAAACAAGAATGGTCAACAGGAGCGAGCGTGGCCTCAATATATATTCTCACAAAGTGCAGGACAAAACTCTAAGGAAGAAGCTTTGCGAGCATAGAAAATTAGTACGATTGTCGGTCAGAATTAAAACCTGAACCAACAAATCCTAAATTAAAAATAAGGAAAGCCAAGGAGTCAATTTCTAAAGTCTAACTTATATGCCATGCCTTTTGTTTGTGTGGCTATGATCAGGTCAATGGCAGTATAAACAAAAAGGTTTGAAGTTGGGCAGAAATCCCAAGCCTTACTGTTTCCACTGCCTTTGACCTAACCAAAGCCATAAATAGGAGGCATGGGATGGAAGTTTAACTTGAGAAATTTCCACCTTGGCTTGATCCCATATTTTTAATTTAGGAGTAGTTGGTTCAGGTTTCAATTCTGACCGACAATCTTACCACCTTCCGTGCTCGCTAAGCTTCTTCCTTAGAGTTTTGGTCCTGCATTTTGTGGGTCTTTATTGAGGCCACACTCGCTAGTTGCAGTCTCTGGAAAAGTGACCAGCTCCAGTCCTCTTGACTATTTTTATTTTTCTTCAACAACTGATGGATTTTTATTTTTGGATACACTTTCACATTCGCAGCTCATCCAGTTTTTTCATTTTTCATGTCAATTTCATCAACCAATTTCTCTACATTTTCCTTCCTACCCTGTGTTTCCTCTTAAATAAGGTCTGAGATGATATATGTTCTTCTCAACCTCTCCCTTCCCTCACAGTTATTTTTTCAAGCACCTACTGCTGTATAATAGTCTCCTCTAATAACCCATCCATATAAGTTTGGATCAGGGGAATTTCTATTGGTTCTATCATTATTTTCTGCAGTACGAGGCTTCAGAGGCCTTTCAAGAAGTCCATTAAGCCATTCAAACCGGTTCAATCACTATTGGATATTTACACTACCGCTAAAACTTGAACCTTTCCCCAAACTTGACATAAAAACATGAGCATAAATGGTCATTAAATTGTAAAAGGTAATCGACACCACCTACTTAGTCCCTCAGCCTTGCCAGTTCAAACCTAACAATCTTAACTCTAAAATGCCATATCTTGTTTGGAGGATTAACGCCTAATAGGTAAAGAACAAACATTCACAAAATCATTGTACTGGATGTGTGTTTTCATGATAGGTTGACCAATAATACATACCTCCACATATGAAGTGGTTCCATCTGCAAGCAGCTTATTTCTTCGAACCCATCTTTACTCTAGCCTTTAATGCTGGTCGGGGAAAAGTCGATCCAATTTCACTTTCTTTTATCTGCAAACAAGAGAAATACATTTGATGTCAAACAAGAGAATAACAAAAAGAACATTACAAAAGGGTAACACAAAATTGAGTGAATTAACAGATGACCAATCTGATGCAACAGATTACCCATCTGTTCAATCGATGAGGCATCGGTTGCAATAGATGGATAACATATTGCAACAGATAGTTCACCTGTTTGAATAAATCAAACCAGCCTTGCTACTGGTTTGATTTCTTCTAACAGTTACTTCGTCTGTACAAAAGGGTAACACAAAATTGAGTGAATCAACAGATGACCAATCTGATGCAACAGATTACCCATCTGCTCAACCAATGAGACATTATTGCAACAGATGGATGACATATTGCAACAGATGGTTCATCTGTTGGAATAAATCAAACAAGCCTTGCTACTGGTTTGATTTCTTCAAATAGTTACTCCGTCTGTTCAAACAGCTGATTCATCAAACTATACTGACAACAAGGCTTTTTAAGTTCTCCCAACAAATAATTTTTTTTTGCATATTTTAATAAAAATAACGGTTCGTTCATTCAAGACTTAAAAGTCATCTTTTCTTCAATTTTCTCAATAAATAGAAAACTAGTAATAGGTAAATCGTTAATAGCAACAGATGTAAATATCTAACTTAAATAACATACAAAGAAGAAGACGAGATGGAAAGAGCAATAGTGAACCATACCTGCAATGTGAAAAAAGCAAAGGGATCAAAACATCCAGTTCAGTCGAGAAAAGATATTGATCCGTTGAGATCCGAAAGGATCCTCATCCAAAAGAAGAGAGAAAAGAGAGGAAAAAAGGAAATAAAGAAAATTGAGAATAAAGAAGAGGGATAGATGAGTTGAGTCTTACTTTATGGCTGAAGGAGAGAGTATTCTAGATATAGGTTTTAAATATTTATTAATAACTTTTGAGGGGAACAAGGAGATGGTGATATTAAAAAGACCAGATAAGACTACTTACTCAGGAAATTTTTGAGTTATCCAAGTAATATTTTTTACCACCTTAGTATTTTAACTTTTTTATCTCAGACAAGAAATACCTAAATTGCTTTTAAAATAAGGGTCTTAAAACATCTAAGTGTAATATATGACAGTTTCAGTTTGAAAATTTCCAAAGCTCGATCATCTGTTGCAACAGGTGGTAGAACCTTTTTAATAATTTACAACAGATACGTAATAAGTTGTAATAAATGACTTAATCTTTTTAATTAAATCCAACAGAAAAGATATCTGTTGCAACAGATTGAACATTTATTTTTATACAATTTCAATTGATTTTATATGTTGACTAATACCATAATTGATTAATCTAGTACTAGGGGTGAGTTCTCATAAGGTCAACTACAACTTCAATTGCGTCTTTTGATAATTGCATATTGAGACGGTATTGCGTTCCTCCTGACCAGAGTCGTCAATCGATCACTCTAAGCTGAACCAATTCTTACTACCTTATTTATTAAACTAATACCTTAATTGATTAATCAAGGACCAAGGGTGAGTTCTCATAGGGTCAACTACAATAGATGGCAGCACCTATTTTGATAATTTACAATAGATGGATAATCTGTCGCGATATATGACTTAATCCATTTGATAATTTAGAAAAGATGGGTAATATGCCATAATAGATAACTTAATCTGTTTGATTATTTACAAAAAATGCTTAATCTATTGCAACAAATGACTTGATCTGTTTGATAATTTACAACATATGGTTAATCTGTTGCAACAGGTTGAACATTTGTTTTTATACAATTTCAATTGAGTTCATATGTTAGACTAATACCTTAATTGATTAATCTAGGACCAAGGGTGTGTTCTTATAGGGTTAACTACAACTTCAATTAATTCTTTTGACAATTGCATGATGAAACTGTATTACATTCCTCTCGATCAGAGTTGTCGATGGATCACTCTGAGCTGAAACAATTCTTCTTACCTTATATATTCAACTAATACCTTAATTAATTAATCTAGAACCAGGGTTGAGTTCTCATAGGGTCAACTACAACTTCAATTGAGTCTTTTGGAAATTGCATAATGAGACGGTATTACGTTCCTCCCGACCAGAGTCGTCGATCGATCACTCTAAGCTGAACCGATTCTTACTACCTTATATATTAAACTAATACCTTAATTGATTAATCAAGGACCAAGGGTGAGTTCTCATAGGGTCAACTACAATAGATGTCAACACTTATTTGATAATTTACAACAGATGGGTAATCTGTTGCGATATATGACTTAATTCATTTAATAATTTACAATAGATGGATAATCTATCGCAATAGATGACTTAATCTATTTGATTCTTTACAACAGATGCGTAATCTGTTGCAATAAATGACTTAATATGTTTGATAATTTATAACAGATGCATAATCTGTTGTAATTGGTTGAACATTTATTTTTATACAATTTTAATTGAGTTTATATGTTAGACTAATACCTTAATTAATTAATATAGGACCAAGGGTGAGTTCTCATAGGGTCAACTACAACTTCAATTGAGTCTTTTGGCAATTACATGATAAAATGATATTGCGTTCCTCCTAATCAGAGTCGTCGTTCGATCACTCTGAGCTGAACCAATTCTTACTACCTCGTATGTTCAACTAATACCTTAATTGATTAATCTAGGACCAGGGGTGAGTTTTTATAGGGTCAACTACAACTTTAATTGAGTCTTTTGGAAATTTCATGATGAGATGATATTGCGTTCCTCCCTTCCAGAGTTGTTGATCGATCACTCTGAGCTAAACTAATTCTTACTACCTCATATGTTCAACTAATACCTTAATTGATTAATATAGGGCCAGGGGTGAGTTCTCATAGGGTCAACTACAACAGATGACAATGCCTATTTGATAATTTACAACATATGGGTAATCTGTTGTGACATATGACTTAATCCATTTAATAATTTACAATAGATGGATAATCTATCATGATAGATGACTTAATCTATTTGATTATTTACAACAAATGCATAATCTATTGTAATAAATGACTTAAATCTATTTGATAATTTACAACAGATGCGTAATCCGTTTGCAACAGGTTGAACATTTATTTTTATACAATTTCAATTGATTTCATATGTTAGACTAATACCTTAATTTCTTAATCTAGGACCAGGTGTGAGTTCTCATAGGGTCAACTACAACTTTAATTGAGTCTTTTGACAATTGCATGATGAGACGGTATTGCCTTCCTCCTGACCAGAGTTGTCGATCAATCACTCTGAGATGAACTGATTCTTACTCCCTCATATGTTCAACTAATACCTTAATTGATTAATCTAGGACTAGGGGTGAGTTCTCATAGGGTCAACTACAACAGATGACAACACCTATTTGATAATTTACAATAGATAGGTAATTTGTTGCGATATATGACTTAATCCATTTGATAATTTACAATAGATGGGTAATCTGTCATAACAGATGACTTAATCTATTTGATTATTTACAATATATGCATAATCTGTTGCAATAAATGACTTAATTTGATTGATAATTTACAATAGATGCGTAATCTGATGCAATAGGTTGAACATTTGTTTTTATACAATTTTAATTGAGTTCATATGTTAGAGTCTAATACCTAAACTGATTAATCTAGGACCAAGGGTGAGTTCATAGGGTCAACTACAACTTTAATTTAGTCTTTTGGCAATTGCATGATGAGAAGGTTAAACATTATGCATATCTTTTATAATTTTAAAAAATAATTAAGATCAATTTGGATCAAATTAAAATTTCAAAACTTGTCATTCTTTTTCAAAATACAAATCAACCCATGTAAACCATCCATTTGTGAGAAAAACATTTCATCATTTTAAATCTTGAGTTTTCGCTCTTTTTTCTTTCTCACTCAATTATACAGTACAGACAACAATTACTCAATAAATTGCTCAACCCTTCACAACAGATCAGTTTTTTTCTCATTTTCGACCACACATGTGTTATTTTAGACTTCATTCTTGCTTGTATCAGTCGTTTTCTCTATCTTTGTAGGCAATATGAGTTCGAGAAGAGTTCTATATTTGTTATTTTTTCAAAAAAAAATAAGGGCTTTTAAGTTAATGATGAAAAAGTAAACTTTAAGTTGTATTATCTTCGAGAATAGGTTTACAATTTTGAGTTTTGATGGTAAAATCGTAGGAAAAAGTCACTGAAACTGTAGTTTCTGTCATAGTGTTTCGTTGACTGTCATGGTATTATTAGATGGTGTTTGTGGTATTGGTAGTGGTGTTGGTGGTCGTCGTGGTGGCACTGGTGGTAGCTGTTGGTGACATTGTTGGTGGTGTTTGTGGTGACATTGGTTGGTGGTGTTTGTCATGGTTGTCGGTGGTGTCGGTATTCATGTTGGTTGTGGCACTGGTTGGTGGTATTTATAGTGGTGGTGGCTGTTGGTGTGTCGGTATTGGTGGTGTTTGTAATGTATTTTTTAAAATTTATGCATACATCAATTGTAATGTAATTTTTATTTTTTTGTTGTTGGCAGGAAAATATGTCTCCCAAAGGAAAAGAAAGTGAAAGTGAATCAACGTCTGACCACAAAAAAAAGGCTACAGTACAGAGGGATTCAGAGGAGCTTCCTGAACAATCTTAGTTAGGAAAAAATAAAACTAAGGAGAGATATAAAAAAAATGTTAAGGGAGGTAGATAAGGGTCTGTAGATGGTGTCATCAACATGATGATAATGGATCACCAATGGGGCGTGAATTAATATTGACATCCCAGTATGATCCTATCAAAACTTTTAGTATTGACAGGTTTCAAGTTGTGATGCTGATAAATAACCCAAAAGCAGAAGAAAAACTAACTAGTGAACTTGTACTTGAATGTCAGATGGGGAATTTTTTTATTTATTTTAGGAAAATTATGAAGAACAAAAACATAGACGAACTTTTTAAGAAGAGCTACTTTGGATGCTTTCTTGAGCTTTTTGAGGACCCCCTGCCCATTTCCATATGAGGATGGTATTGGTCTTTTCAAGCACAGGATCAAGTACGTGGGTGATGATAAAGATTCGGAGGAAGGGGGCAAAAAGATGGATAAAATCTGGATCAACTATTTTGGAATGCCAATTTGTTTTGGCTTGCAAAAGTTTGCCATAGTGATGGGATTGATATGCCATTATCTAGAAGAACCACCTATCGCCAAGGGAACACCTCGCAAAAGATCCAAGGCAAGAAAACGCAAGGAAAAAATAGATTAGTTGTTTGACATTGCTCAACGTGGCTACAAAGCATCAAAAGTTATTGAAAGATCTCATAGATAAAACCATACCAATACAGTACAGGGAGCAATTGTGCTTAGTTTGGTTTGCCCATTCGGTTATATTGGCAAGAGACGTCAATAAGGTCCTACAAGATGATTTGTTGGCACGTGTTGAGGATTTTAATAAATTCAACAATTATCCCTGGGGATATGACAACTTCTACTTGACTGTCCAATATTTAATGACAAAGCTATCCTCGGGGACAACCACATTATATGACTTTCCTTGGGCTTTCATGGTAAAATTAATCACTATTTTTACTCATTCATTAATTTATATTGAATATAGTTATTATGACTTTTTTTTTGCTTGTTTCCTATTTACATTTTTTAGGCTTGGGTATTTGAAGTCATTCCTCCCCTCCGAAAGTAGGTAATGGATTACCCGGATGAGGTTTCTCATCCAAGGATGTTTAGGTGGTTGGCTGCAAAGAACAACACCAAAATTAAGGAGGCTGATCTCTTTAATCCTCTGGATGATGCAGTACGTCTTCTTTAAGTAAAATAATTTTACTCAATAAAAGATATTCAACATATGTTACATCTACTGCAACAGATGTTATATCTGATACACTAGATAGGACATCTATTGCGATAGATTACCCATCCTGTACCAACTGGTGCAACAGATGGATAATCTGTTGCGACAGACGATTGATATCTTACATCAGATTACCCATCTATTGCTTTGGTTATCTAAACCTGACTCCTAATAGGTTAACCATGTACTGCAAATTATGCAACCTATGTATAATATGATGTAACATATTATTAATCTGTTGTTACATACATGGCATCGGTTGCATAACATGTAACCCAACAGATTACCCATCTTATGCAATTGGTGCAACATATTGGTAATCTGTTATGACAGATGATTGATATTTTGCATCAGATTATCCATGTGTTGCTTTGGTTCTCTGAACCTGACTCAAATGGATTTTAACCATTTACTGTAAACTATGCAATAATGGGTAATCTGATGTAATATATTGTTAATCTATTGCAGAAGCTGACTGTGTATAACCCAACTGTGAAAATTATTATATTGTATGATTTAAATATATCTATCTTTTTTATAGGTTGTGCATCCATGGATCGTGCCTACTGAGCAGGAGTCGGTGATGACTTCTTATATTACTCTAGGTCATATTGATACTATAGCAGACCCAACGGTGGAGTTAATAAAGAAGAAATTGGTTGGAGCAACAACCATAAGAAGAGCAGTTAGGCAAGGTCAGCCTAATGTTGAAGCTCTTCATGACCAACCTACTAAGGCAGATCCAGGTGCTTCTTCTGTTGGAGTTATTGGTGTTGGTGGCAGGTATGCTGATACTTCTACCACTCATGATGAAGAACATGTTGATGCTCAAGAAAAAATAAATATGTTTGAAAACACCATTTTTTACCCTTACACAGGTCCCTCTCACCCCTCTTCACCCTCGTGTTTTTGTTGTGAATGCAAAAAATACAAGTACAGCTAGGATAAACTCTTTGAAAAAGTAGAGGCTATCTTTAAATCTATAGAGGAATTCAAATCCAAGACGAGTGTTATACTATCTAAGAAGGTGAGGGAGCCATACACTCCTACAGTAGCGATTAGGAGGAAGAAAAGAGCAATTAGCAACGTACTCTTCAATTGGAAATAAAAAAATTACAACTCCTCTCTCTCCAAAAGCTGTTGAAGTTCAGAGGCCATTTAATATGGTGGACATATACGTGGAACTTGGCGCTAAAGAGAAGAGGGATCTGTGACAGTCCAAGAATGCCAAGCCAGGCGCACCAGATTACCCCAGGCCTTTCTTTCCCCCCCAAGACTTCCAGATTATGACAGATATGCGTATGTGAACAAGGACAAGGTAAGTTTACTTTTCCTAACCTAGCCTTCTATTCTACCTCATGAAGAAGAAGCTATGCAACAGATGTGAAATCTGTTGCATCAGCTGGGTATTCTGGTGCAACTGGTAGTGGTTCTGTTGTAACTTATTATCCACCTGTTGCCTAAGTTGCATTGGATTATTGATTTAGAGAACCATATGCAATAGATGGTCCATCCGTTGCATCTTTACAATTACTAACCTATTTAAAAAACTACTTCTTATATTACAGCATGTTGACAAAATTCTCTGCCTTATGAGGAAAAGATAATTAACGTATCCAGAAGCTTATGACACTGCCGATAGGATAATGGACCTCGACTTCTGCAAGAAAATCAAGGATAAATATGATCAACTCAATAATTTTGTGTTAGGCTTTGGCACGAGATTTGATTTCTTAGTTTCTACATTGGACTGGGATGAAGAAGAAATGATAAAATATGTTAGAGGGGAGAGGCCAAATCCACACGGCAAAAGCTGGATCGAGGCAAAGAGGATTTTTGTAGTCATTAACATGGATGACATTATTATCGGGCTATTGAGTTACTACTCGAGAAGGGAAATATCAAAGTTTATGACTGCAATATACCTTCCATCGATGAGGTCCATCTTTTTTTCCCATGTGCAACCACTGATGAAGCTTTTCCTCATCTTGTTGAGAGAGAGTAAACTGAAGAATTATTTTTTTTGTTCAAGGATATTGTATTATTAATAACCAAAATTTATGTTTAAAAAGCCGGGTAGAAGCTGACCATCTACCTCCAGTTATCTAATTCTCAATATCATCTAGTTCTCACTACCTATAACACTAGATAAGAAAGCATCACCAGTTTGTACATACACCAAAAGAAAGTAATTTAACTTGTGTAGTACATTCGTCCAGGCTGCTCTATGTCTTCCCTTGATGTGTAGGTGCATGACTATACTATAGCATATGTGATTAATCGTGTCCTGTCCCTTCTTAAACCTTAATATGTTTATATCATGCCATATGTTGTAGGCGACTATCATAAATGTGCTGTAAATGGTTTCAGCATAAGCTCCCTTCTTCTTAGCTACGTTGCTCATCCAATCAAGCTCCTGCTGTCATGTGCCAATGCTTCTTCTAAGTTGCAGCCAACTTAAAATTCTTATCCACACCTGGTTACTGTATGGGCATCTGAAGAATAGGTGGTCAAAAGTTTCTATATCTCCATCATAAAATATGTTGTTCATTGGAACTTGGATTCCAATTTTCTGAAGCCTCACTACTGTTACCAACCTTTGTTGCACTACCAACCATAGTATGAATTTTAACCTCGGGTGCACTTGCTTGTGCAATATTATATTCTTCCATGGAACCTTAGGTAGTTGAGGCATCATAGATTGATATCCTCATTTTATTTTGAACTTGCCACCTCGTACCATCTTCTCTAATACATTCTAAATTAAGCCCTGGTAGTGGTGCTGTGACATCATCACTTGTCTTCTATCAATAACTTTTTTCACCACCCAAGATGCATTTTTAAGACTTGGCATCATTTCCAACTCATTATTCTTGATATAGTAATAATGCACCCACTTAATCCACATTGTATCTTTCTTCGTAGATATAACCCACAGGTGCTTCAGAATGGCTAGTTTGTTCCACTTTTTAAGATTAATGACATTCAATCCTCCTGCTGAACCTAGATAACAAATTTACTCCCATGCCACAAGGGCTTTTCTTAAGATATCACCTTTACTTATCCAGAGAAAGGTTCTATATATGGTCTCTAGTATTTTGATCACTCTTTGTAGCAGGACAAGGATTTGTGACCTGTAGCTTTGCATTCTGAATAAGACAAACTTTATGAGCTGAATCCTATCAGAATATGACAATAGTTTAGCTGACCAACAGTTTATCTTGGCTGTAAACTTCTCAACTAAGGTTAAACATTGAGCCACTGTCAGCTTTTTGCTGGACAGAGGAACCCCCAGTACTTGAATGGGAGTTATCCTTCCACATAACCTAACTTTTGTATGATCTCTATTCTCAAACTGCTTGTAGTTCCTGCTGTATATATTGAACCCTTCTCCTAATATATTTTTAGGCCAGATGCATTAGAGAATTTCTGGAAAATGTCTTGCATCGGTGTAATAGAATTTAAATCAGCCCTGCAACACATAAGCAAATCATCAGAAAAAAAACATGTATATCACACTAAGTCTCTTGCACCTAGGATGGAAGTGGAATTGCCTGTTGACCACCATATGAATCAGTTCCCTATTCAAGCATTCCATTGCAATAACAAAAAGGTAGGGGGACATGAGGTCCTCTTGCCTTAGTCCTCTCTTTACTTGAAATGGTTATGTTAGTCCTCCATTAAGCATTAGTGAATAAGTAACAGTTGACACATATTCCATTATCCAGTTTATGAACTTCTGAGGGAACCTTAGTTCTGTCATCATTACTCTTAGGAATTGCCACTCTAATGTATCATATGATTTCCTTATATCCACATTTAGTATACATCTAGGTGAGATCAACTTCCCGGTGTAGCCTTTAAATAATTCATGACTCAGCATAATATTCTCAGAAAAGTTTTTTCCCTCCACAAAAGCTGATTAAGATTTACCTATCAATCCATTCATCACTTTTTGTATCTTATTGGTGAGGATTTTTGCAACTACCTTGTAAAGAGTGGAGCAGCAAGCAATGGTTCTATAATCCTTTACCATAGTAGGAGAAGGCACCTTTGGTATTAAGGTTATGGCTGTGGAGCTCTGTAATGACCTGATTTGCTAAAGCAAAATGCTACACGGTGCTCATGTCCCCGTAGGACCACAAGCTAACCCATGACTAATATATGTACCTGTATACTGCATAAGATATTATAATAATACGGAAACATACACTGAAAGGCCAGAAGGTTTGATCATGAACATAACTGAATAATGTAACATTTGTGTGGGGTAATAAAGTACCCAAAACAAAATTGAAGTCTAAAACACGATAGTCTATATCTAGTTTGCATCTAGTCTGATAGCCTCTACTGTCTGAAAAATCTAAATAAGAAGTTGATGGGACATGTCCCCAACAAACTCCAACTAATAAGCTAATCAATGAGATACTAGAAAATTATTATGTTCTCGAAGGATGAGGACTCACTTCTACTTTGAATGCTGAATCTGGAATTTACTGCTGATCTGGAACTTATGTCTTTGAACCTATAGTATAACATAAAAAGAAAGCATACATGTAAGGTAGGCTATATTCAATGGTTCACAAGTATGAATAATGCTAACTGACTGTCTAACATGAACGTGAGAATACATGTATAAATACTAGCTATAACTGACATCGTAATTTCATGATTTCTGAGTCTGTATACTGATAACGTGGCATGCTATTAACTGATATGACTGATAACATGAAGGACTATATTTGAATAATACTGATAACATGGGTGACTATATCTGACAGTCCTAAATCTGATGGAACTATCTGAGTTTCACACTGTATCTGAGTTGACTGTATCTGACAGTCCTGAAATCTGAAGAATTATCTGAGTTCTATTATTGAGACTGATTGACTGTATCTGATTGTCCTGATTGTGTAACATGAAACTATGGGAAGTAGGATCTTACCGACATGCCCCAAATATGCTACAATAGATGAGCTGAGGTCCAATCTATGCCCTGATTGGAAGGGTGTCAATACCGCACCACTGGTAAGGACAACATGTGAGTAACCCACATATAACAGGTAACTCTAGCAAGAACAGTGGGAACCTTCACATAACAGGTTAAGCCACCTCATCGACCCTCATACAGCAGGCTACGATGTCTTAACCTATGCTGGCTATATAGTTCTCGAATGCAATGATTGCTTCTAGGAATCACACCCTGTATAACAAGCGAGTCCCCATCCTTGGGTTCACTCAGTGCTAATTCCTACTCCCATCTTAATGGACACTGAATAGATTTACTGAAATAAACTGAGCATGGACTGAGTTACTGAATTTCTGTGGCTGATAGAATACTACTAAAATTTGACAACTAACTGAGTCATGAGATCATGGAGATTTTTCCTGAGTCACAAGATTATCTGAAGTCTAAGGTTCATAGCTTGATCGAGAGTATCGTGAAAACATGACATGGATCTAGGCACGCAACTAATATTTCGGGTACAAGTATCCCCACGAATCGATGGAAGGAAACTGACATGACTTGATATTCTTGAATACATGATAATCACCACAATACGTTTATTGAAGCATTTCATCAAACATCTAATAGACATAAGTTTGTACATTTATGGGGATTTTCATGATATCATGCTAGTTAGGTAAATTTCCTTCATCTAGGCATTTTATCAAACATATGGCAGGCATAGTACATGTAAACATCATAGTATAGCAACTAAACATCATAGTTCACTTCCAATTTCATCATACAAGGTTTTAGTCATGAAATTTCATAAATCTTTATCTATACTAATCAACTCACATGGAATTTACCATCAAATCATGGAATAGAAATCAATTCCCCATTTATCAACATGAAAGAGAACATACAAAGCATAAATACATGAAGAAAATCCATAACTTGTAGTTGAAAAAGGATTCTTAGACTTCATGAATAAAAGGAGCCCATGAATGAACACTATGCATACCTTAGTTTATGATTTCGTGAAGATTGATGGTGAAACCTTCTTGAAATTAGACCTTATATGAAAACCCTAGCTTGAGTTCTTGAGAGTATTTGAGAAAAACATCAATATTTTGGATGAATAAGGGATAAATCCCGTGTTTGAAATCTTATATGGGGGGAGGGGGGGGGGGGAATTGACCCTTTTAATCCTAGACACGTAATTTAATTTTTAGTAAAATTTTCCGAATTGGGCCCTTGGCGTGACGCGACATTATCGCGTCGTGTCACTGGAAATTGACAATTGGGAAACTGCACGGTGGCGCGACGCAGAGCTATCGCGTTGCCACATCATCTACAACCTGGAAGTTTGGTGCGACGCACCAGTGTCACAGAGCAACACTAGAATTTGACAATTTCCGTTTGAGCTATCTCTGCGACGCGCTGAAGGCTCAAGTCAAACTATGTCTCAGTCAAAAGGCTCTAACTCTTCGCCCGGGTGTCGAATTTGGGCAAATTATATATCGATGGAAAGCTTATTCAATTTTCCACGTGATAGGAAGTGAAAATTATGGAATTACCACATGTATAGGAATGAATTCTTATTTCAAAGAAAGTTTTAACATCCTTGAGATGATTTTCAAGCTAATAAAAAGCACGAATATTACAATATCTCCCTCTTTAGAACATTCGTCCTTGAATGAGACTGACTGAGCGGGGAAACAATGAGCTAAACATAAATAACTAGAACATGATCTCATAACAGACGTGACTGACAAGCTAAACATAACATACTAAACATCCATATCTGATGCATGCGTAATTTATTCATAAACGCATAACTGAAAGTTCTGAAGAACTAAGTTTTCTCACAATGAGAATACATGTCTGATGCATAACTATATAACTTATCTGATACATAAATGCATGACTGAATATGCGGTGGTACTTGATACCAATATTATCATGGTATACTAAGTTAGTGATGCACACTAATCATGAAACTGAGTAAGCTTAAAAAGAACTATTACCTTGAGCTTGATCTGAGTTGGCGAGGAAAAGGTGAGGTTACTTGGTACACATATCTACTTCTGCTTCCTAAGTATCTCCCTCTACGGACTGATTTCGCCAAAGAACTTTAACTAGAGGGACTTCTTTGTTTCTCAATCTACGGGTATGATAGTCTAGGATTTCAATTGGAATCTTTTCAGAAGAGAGGCTGTTCTGAACATCAATGCTCTGAATAGGGAATACGACTGATGGGTCACCTATGCACTTCTTGAGCAAAGATACATGAAAGACTGGATGAACTGAGGCTAGATCTTAAGGCAATTCGAGCTCATAAGCTACCTTGCCGAATCGACTAAGAATCTTGAAGGGACTAATATATCAGGGACTGAGCTTTCCCTTCTTTCCGAATCTCTTCACTCCCTTCATAGGAGAGATCTTGAGGTAGACATAGTCACTAATCTTAAACTTGAGATCCTTTCTACGAATATCTACATAAGACTTCTATCATCTCTGAGCAGCCCGGAGTCTTTCTCTAATTAACCAAACTTTCTCTAAGGCGTCGAATACCAAGTCAAGCCCTATGACTGAGGCCTCACTAACTTTGAACCAACCAATCGGAGATCTACATCTCCTACTATAGAGATCTTTGAATGGAGCCATCTGAATACTAGAATAATAGTTGTTGTTGTATGCAAACTCAATCAAAGGCAAGTGGTCATCCCAACTTCCCTTGAAATCAATTGCACACACCCTTAGTATATCTTCTAATATCTGAATGGTCCTTTCTGCTTGACAATCTGTTTGAGGATGAAAGGTTGTACTGAGATGAATTTGGGTACCAAGACCCTTTTAGAAGGATTTCCAAAAATGAGAGGTGAACTGGGTACCTCTGTCTGAGATAATAGACAACGGAACACCGTGTAATATGATCAGCTCCTTAATGTAGAGCTTGGCATAATCCTCAGCTGAATAAGTGGTATGAACTGGAAGAAAAAGAGCATATTTGTTCATTCTATCTACAATGACCCATACTGAATTATGCTGATGGCGAGTTCGAGGCAAACCCTTCACGAAGTCTATGTTCACAACTTCCTACTTCCAAGTAGGAATACTAACTCCTACATAGGACCACTAGTCTTCTGATGCTCTATCTTAACTTACTGATATGTAGAGCACTTAGCCACAAACTCTGCAATATCTCTTTTCATCCTACTCCACCAATAGATTTCCCGCAAATTACGGTACATCTTAGTGGCCCCTGGATGAATAGAGTAACGTGCACCATGCACTTCTGCAAGAATTTATTGCCTTAAGTCATCTATGTCTGGAACACAGAGACGACCCTAACAACGAAGAACACCATCTTCCCTTTGGGAGAAAACCTCTATTTTCTGATTCTGAACTGACTTTTTTAGCTTGACAAAGCTAAGATCCTTATCTTGTTTTTATTTTACCTCAGAAACTAGAGATGATTCTAAACTACTCTAAGCACATACACCGCCCTCTGAAGAGCCGACTAAGTGAACACCTAGTCTGGCAAGCTGGTGGACTTCCTGACTAACTTCTTCTTTCTATCATCAATATGATAAATACTACCTATGGACAGAGCGTCATCCACTATGTTGTCCTTTCCTGGATGATAGAGGACACTCATGTCATAATCTTTTAAGATCTCTAACAACCTTCTCTGACAAAGATTGAGATCTTTCTGAGAAAAGACATACTAAAGGCTTTTATGATCTGTGAAAACCTCTACCTGAACACCGTATAAATAATGCCTCTAAATCTTCAAGGCAAATACTACGACTTCTAATTCAAGATCATGAGTAGGATAATTTCTCTCATGGGGTTTAAGCTATCTGGAGGCATAGGTTATGACCTTACTATGCTACATGAGGACACAACCCAAACCCACTCTAGATGCATCACAATATACTATGAAACTGACTAAATCATCTGAAAGAGCTAGAACTAGAGTTGAGGTGAGTCGAGTCTTCAATTCCTGAAAACTTTTCTTGTATGAATCTGACCACTGAAACTTGACTTTATTCTGAGTCAATCTGGACATAGGGGATGCAATAGAAGAAAATCCCTTAACAAACCATCTGCAATAGCCAGCCAGAGCCAAGAAACTCCTGATATCTGATGGAGAGATAGGGTGAGGCCAGTTCCTTACCGCTTTGGTCTTTTGAGGATCTACTCTAATACCATCACTGGAAATAATATGTCCAAGAAATGCTACTATCTTAGCCAAAATTCGTACTTACTGAATTTGGTGAATAACTGATAATTTCTGAGAGTCTGGAGTACTATTCTGAGATAGTCTGCATAATCTCGCTCAGCGCGGGAATAAACCAGAATATCATCTATGAAGACTATGATAAACATGTCTAAGTACTGCTTGAACACACGATTCATCAAGTCCATAAAAGCGGTTAGGGCATTGGTAAGACCAAATGACATAACTAAAAATTTAGAATGACCTTACCGTGTACAGAAAACTATCTTCGAGATGTCACATTCTCTAACTCTGAGCTGATGATAGCCGGATCTGAGGTCTATCTTAGAAAAATAATAGAAACCCTGAAGTTGGTCAAACAAGTCATCGATTATAAGAGACTTTATTGATTTGATGGTAATCTATGCACATTCTACTGGAACCGTGACTTTATTAAGTTTATTGAGTTGATGGTAATCTATGCACATTCTAAGAGAACCGCCTTTCTCGCGTACGAATAAGATTGGTGCGCCACACAGGGAAATGTTGGGTCTGATAAATCCCTTATCTAAGAGCTCTTTCAATTGTTCTTTCAGTTCCTTAAGTCCTGTTAGTGCCATTTTGTATGGCGGAATAGAGATAGGTTGAGTGTATGAAAGAAGATCAATATCAAAGTCTATTTCCCTTTCAGAAGGAATTCCTTGAAGATTTTCGAGAAAGACATCTGAATATTCATTCACTACTGGGACTAATTCGAGATTGGGAGCCTCGGAACTAGAATCTCTAACATAAACTAGATGATAAAAACACCCCTTAGATATCATTTTCCTTACTTGAAGTTAGGAAATAAGTTGACCCTTGAAAGTGGATACGCTACCCTTCCACTCTAGGACGGGTTCATTTGGGAACTGAAATTGAACTATTCTATTTCTATAGTCGACTGTGGCATAGCAGGAATGAAGCCAATCCATGCCGAGAATGACATCAGAATCAGTCATCTCTATTTTGACTAAGTCTGCTGAAGTAACTTTTTAAAATATCATAATCGGGCAGTTCCTGTATACCCGCCGGGCTATGATGGTTTTACCTATTAGGGTAGAGACTGAGAAGGGCTCTGCTAGAATTTTGGGATTGATTCTGAAATCAACTGCTAGATAAGGAGTAACAAAAGATAAGAAAGCTCCTGGATCTAGCAAAGCGTAAACATGCACATAAAAGATTTGTAACGTACCAGTTACTATATCAGGAGAACTTTCCTGATCGTGTCGAGTCTGAAGAGCATAAAGATGATTTGGACGTTGCTCGCTAGTAGTAATGGAAGTGGCACCCTGCTGATTTGGGCATCCGGACTAAGCTGAAGAGCGATTCTGTTGACCCTGAGGACCTGGCTATGGATAGTATCTAACTCTATGGCCTGGCTTTCCATAACCAAAATAAATGCCACTACCTGCTCTACACACACTCTGATGGTGCTTACCGCCAGTCTGGCAAAGAGGATAGGTGCAGGCATTACTAACACTGCCCTTAGGAACTAGAGCACTGGCTATAGAAGGAGATGGAACTGATGACTTAGGACAAAACTGAGAACGGTTTTCTCCTTCTGATTTAGGCTGACTAAAATTCAAGCTACCCGTCCTAGCTTTCTTATTCTATTTTTCCATCTGCTTAATTTTTTACTCTTCTATCTGTTGAGCATGGGTCATAAGTCTAACTAAGGTCATGTCACTATTCAGTATGGCGTATCTACACTCATTAACCACGCTGTCGTTCACCCCTGAAGTGAAATTACTCATCTTAGATCTACTCTCTGCAACCACATAAGGGGCATACCTGGCTAATTGAGTAAACTTAAAAAAATACTCTTTCACTGTCATATTGCCCTACCTGAGGTTGATGAACTCTAGCACCTTGGCTTCTCTTAGCTCTTGGGAAAATAATCTGTCTAAGAAAGCAGTGACAAACTTCTCCCACTCTATAGGACCTATATCATCTGATCTTTCGGACTTCCACTGTTTAAACTAAGCATGAGCCACATCCTGTAACTAGTATGCAGCTAGCTCAGCACTCTCAATAGTAGTCACCCCCATGGTGTCTATCACTTTCTGAACTTGATCTAAGAATTCCTGAGGGTCTTTATCTACCTTAGACCCAAGGAAGGTTGGAGAATTCATTTGGGTAAAGTCCCGAATCCTCGTTGCAGCTTAGTTGGCCACTGGGTTGGCTAGAAAAACTATTGGCCATTCATTATGAGCAGCAACTGATTGAGTAAGAGTGGTAAATATAGTCCTAAACTCCACATGAGAAACATGATCGCCCAAAGGTTCTTCGAGCTGAGGGGCTGACTGATTTCTTCTCTTAGGAGACATTTTCTAAAATAAAGAGAAGAAACGAATTAAACTGAGAGACTGACTTGTGATTATGCTCACTGGCACGACATGGATACTGAAAGAAGAGAAACTGTTCTTAAATTTCTCATAGCCTCTTGCACTTAAATGTGGCGCACAACACACCCACACACAAGACTCTACTAGATGCGGCTTTCAGACTTCCTAGGATTCTATTGAACCTTAGGCTCTGATACCAAGTTTTTAAGGACCCAATTTGCTGAACCGAAATGCTACACGATGCTCATGACCTCGAAGGACCATAAGTTAACCCATGGCTGATATCTAGACCTGTATACTGCATAAGATAACATAATAATATAGAAATATGAACTAAAAGGCCATAAGGTTTGATTATGAACATAACTGAATAACATAACATCTGTGTGGGGTAATAAAATACCCAAAATAAAACTAAAGTCTAAAATATGATAGTCCGTATCTAGTCTAAAAGCCTCTACTGTCTGAAGAATCTTAATAAGGAGTTGATGGGACATGTCCTCAACTAACTCCGACTAATAATCTAATAAATAAGATACTATAAAATCATTATGTCCTCGAAGGATGAGGGCTCACTTCTACTCTCACTGTTGAATTTGAAATTTACTGCTGACCTGAAACTCGTGTCTCTGAACCTATTGTGTAACATAAAAAGAAAGTACCATAGCGCGAATGCGTCAGTACATATATACCGAGTATACATGTGAGGTAGGCTATATGCAATGGTTCACATGCATGAATAATGCTAACTGTCTATCTAACATGAACGTGAGAATATATGCATAAATACGTAGCTGTAACTAACAACGTAATTTCATAATTTCTGAGTCTATATACTGATAACATGACATACTAGTAACTGATATGACTAATAATATGAAGGACTATATCTGAATAATACTGATAACATGGGTGATTGTATCTGACAGTCTTGAATCTGATAGAACTATCTGAGTTTTGTACTGTATCTGAGTTGACCGTATCCGACAGTCCTAAAATCTAAAGAACTATCTGAGTTTTATTACTAAGACTGATTGACTGTATTTGACAGTCCTAATTCCATAACATGAAACTGTGGGAAGTAGTATCGAACCGATATACCTTAAATATGCTATAATAACTGAGTTGGGGTCCAATCTATGCCCTGATTGGAAGGGTGTCAATACCGCGCCACTGGTAAGGACAACATGTGAGTAACCCTCATATAACAGGTAACTCTAGCGAGAATGGTGGGGACTCTCACATAATAGGTTAAGCCACCTTATCTACCCTCATATAGCAGGCTACGATGTCTCAACCTATGCTGGCTACATAGTTTTGGAATACAAGGATTGCTTCTAGGAATCACACTCTCGTATAACAGGTGAGTACCCATCCCTGGGTTCACTCGGTGCTAATTCCTACTCCCATCTGAATGAACACTGAACATGATTTACTGAACTGAACAGAGCATGGACTGAGTTACTGAATTTTCGTGGCTGATGGAATACTATTGATATCTGACAACTAACTGAGTCATGAGATCATGCAGATTTTTCCTGAGTCATAAGATTATCTAAAGTCTAAGAGTTCATAGCTTGACTGAGAGTATCATGAAAACATGACATGGATCTAGGCACACAACTAATATTTTGGGTACAAGTACCCCCAGGACTCGATGGAAGGAAACTGACATGACTTGATATTCTTGAATACATGATAATCACCACAATACATTTATTGAAGCATTTCATCAAACTTCTAATAGGCATAAGCTTGTACATTTATGGGGATTTTCATGATATCATGCTAGTTAGGCAAATTTCCTTCATCTAGGCATTTTATCAAACATATGGCAGGCATAGTACATGTAAACATCATGGTATAGCAACTAAACATCATGGTTCACTTCCAATTTCATCATACAAGGTTTTAGTCATGAAATTTCGTAAATCTTTATCTATACTAATCAACCCACATGGAATTTATCATCAAATCATGGAATAGAAATCAATTCCTCATTTATCAACATGAAAGAGAACATACAAAGCATGAACACATGAAGAAAATCCATAACTTGTAGTTGAAAAGAGATTCTTGGACTTCATGGATGAAAGGAGCCCATGAATGAACACTATGTATACCTTAGTTCATGATTTCGTGAAGATTGATGGTGAAACCTTCTTGAAAGTGGACCTTTTATGAAAACCCTAGCTTGAGTTCTTGAGAGTATTTGAGAAAAACATCAATATTTTGGATGAATAAGGGCTAAATCTCATGTTTAGAAGCTTATATAGGGGGAAATTGACCCTTTTAACCCTGGACATGTAATTTAATTTTTAGTAAAATTTCTCGAATTGGGCCCTTGGCGCGATGCGGCGTTATCGTGCCGTGTCACTGGAAATTGAAAATTAGGAAACTGAATGGTGGAATGATGTGGAATTATGTGGAGAAACACTGGAATTTGACAATTGCCATTTGAGCTATCTTCGTGACGCGCTGAAGGCTTAGGTCAAACATTATCTCACTAAAAAGGCTCTAACTCTTCGCCTGGGTGTCGGATTTGGGCAAATTATATATCAATGGAATGCTTATTCAATTTCCCACGTGATAAGAAGTGAAAATTATGGAAGTAACACATGTACAATAATGAATTCTTATTTCAAAGCAAGTTCTAACATCCTTGAGATGATTTTCAAGCTAAGAAAAAGCACGGGTATTACAAGTTCCAAGCTTTATTCATCTTGCCCCCAGAAAAGAATTATTGTACAGCATTATTCACACTCTCCTTTGACTCTTCACAATTACTCTTAAAGAACTCAATGGGGTATTCATCTATTCCAGGGCTTTTGTCTAGTGGCATGCCTTTAATTGCTTGATCAATCTCCTCTAGTCTTACTTTTTGTATTAGCATAAGTTGTTGGTCCTTGTGAATACAAGGTCCCTCTTTAATCACTATTGTATTTATGTAAGGTACTTCCTTCTCACTTTCTCCCATGAGAGATCTGAAGAGTGATACAAATTCCGCCTCCACTTCCTTAGGATCAGTTATTTTTACTCTATTCTCACTATATATTAAAGTGATAGCATTGTGGGCTATTTTGATCTTTACTTGAGCATAAAAATACTTCGTATTGGCATCCCCACTATCAATCCAAGTTACTCTTAATTTTTGTCTAAGTACTTTTTCCTCAATGAGGCTCCATTTTTGAACATCTGCTAAAGTTTCTTTCTCTTGCTTAAATAAGTCTTGTACAAATAGTTGGTTTTAAATTTAGAATTGGATAATCTCTAACTGTTGCATTGCTTGATTGAGTCGCTGTGCATATGAAGCCATGTAAGTATTCAGATCCTTGATTTCCACTTTTAGTTGCTTCAATTTATCCCATAATCCATGCATTGCATCTCCTCTTATTGGTCTCTGCCAGACCCTTTTCACACGATCCTTAAACTTAGGATGCTAAAGGACTGTATCATAAAGCCTGAAAGGTCTTGGTTTTAAGTTAATCCTCCGTGTGCATTAAACCACAGCTGGTGAGTGATCTGATACATTTGGTTGCAAAAAGTCTGCCTCTACATGCCCAAACTATTGTAGCCACTCATAGTTCCAAAACACCTAATCTATTTTACTATACACCCTGTTAGGGCCCTACTGCTTATTGCACCATGTATAAAAGCATTACAGAGGTCTAAGAGGGGTGAGTTGTAGATTGTCAACTATGTCTTTAAAGTCCTATATTTCAGTCTCTATTACTGGTTGATCAATTCTTCCCTCTGCCGTAAGTACATTGTTAAAATCCCCACTAAGTAGCCAAGCCTCTTGCACAATATCCCCAAGATTCATCAACTCACTCTATATTTATGTTCTCTGAGTCAGCAGATTTTTAGCATAGACCACAGTGATTACAGCTGAAAAGTTGCTGCTACTATCCTTAACCTTGCAGTGAACAAATTGTTCATATACATTTAGGATTTGTATGTTAACATGCTTTCTCCATAACAACCATATCCTACCATTCTCACCATATGGGTAGTTACAAAAATAGTTTCACTCTTATGAATATCTCATCAGCACAGTTTTACCTTTGCTCTCTTTTATTCTAGTCTCTAAGCAGCCAAATACATCAACTTTATTCTTTTTCAGAAAGAGGATCACCTTTTTCTGCTTGAAGGGCTAGTTCAGCCCTCTAACATTCTATGTGCAAATTATCATGGTGGCTGAAATGCCTTATCGGGGGCATGCCTTGGAGAGCTTGGCTTTCTCTCAACCATACACGCCAATACTGCAAAACAATTACCTAAATTCTTCTTAGGGATTAAGCTTGAAAGCATAGTAGGTGGTGCATCTTCTGTGGCAACAGTTGTGCCCTAGATTGTTGTGCTTTGTTTGTCAATTCATTCCTTATTGTTTCCTTGTGGGTCTTCATGTCAAGGTTGCCAAGTTTGTACTATTATTCTCCTTCTTTTACCTCGTCTTTTCCTTCTAGGGGGTGTTTTGAACTCCTCCTCCTCCTCCTTACCCTGTGGATTCTCCACTTTCTCTTCGTGCTTTCTACTTCAGTATTCCTCTGTATTATGCCCATATCGTATACTTTCATTACAAAATTTTGGCTTCCAATCATACTCTACTGCCTGTTTAATAGATCCATATGGGATTTCTATCACAATCATATTAATCATCGGTTGCGATATATCCACCTCTATTAAGACCCATGCATAAGAAATTCTAAATATATTAACAATAAATTTATCAGTATTCAACGATTTTCCCACCGCACTTGCCACCTTGCTTAGAGCATCTTTCAACCAATACCCTACCGGTAGTCCATGAAAGTTCACCCATAATGGAAGCGTGTTGATAGATTCTACATCAAACACAAAGTTTACCATCCACAACTTCAGTATAAATGGCTTATTGTGATATATATATGGCTCCTTCCAAAGTATTTCATCTCGATCCCCTACTGTGTCAAATTGAAAGACATAATACCCTTCATTATGGTAGAGAATTTGGGGGTTCTTTATAAAATTCCATACATTTGTCCCAAAATTATCCATAGAATTCTCATATGGAGTGTCCCCCAATACATGGCCAATAAGAGCAGTTGACCAGTGTCCATCCGCTGATTTGATGTCTTCCATCGTTAATGCTACTACCATTTGTCCATCCCGTTTATTAGGTGGACTATATACTAGTTTAATTCTATTCCTTTTCTCTTTTCTGTGCGGTTCAACTTTTGGGCTCTGATTTTCAAATTGTTTTATATCCTGCTTCAAGCTCGTGGATGCACCCATATCAGATAACTGTAACCTCCTAGGTAGAGCTGCTGGAGTATCGATTGGTTTATTCCCATAATCTAGCCATATAGTATTGCACTCAATTTCATCTTCTAGCTCTTCCTCCTCTTGGATAGTTTGAAATTAAGTTGGGAGGAAGCTGCGAAAAGTGAGTGGAGAGAGAGTTTGACGTTGTCCATTTATCGAAGTCACCATAGTCGCTGTAGAAGTCTCCTTGTTTTACCACCTTGCCATCGTCGGTGTACGTTAGCCTCCCTCGTCTTATTGTGTGCCGAGAGATATGTCTGCTTAACATGCACTTTTGCTAAAACTAAATTTGTACTTGATGAATTATTTGTCAAAGATAGTGTTGATGAAGAAATCATAGGATTTTGAAGGTCGAAACAAGGGCATGAACCTTCCAAAAAATGATACCGGTTACGCGTGTAGCTCGTACACTCTTGCATACATTGAATGTTTGTTGATCGGTACAAAAATGTCCAAGCCAACGACCTTTTTGTGCGACAATTCTATGGCAAACCTGCAAGAGGTCTGGGCTTATGGGGTACTAACTGGACGCTTGGAGCCTGTGAATATAGAAGAGCCAGTGAAATAATATTTTTTTATTTCAAGTCACACTTCACTTTACTTTAAATTACATGTACATGTAGTGGCAATAATTTTTTTCTGATGAAAGTTGAGTTTTTTATAATGCAATAGATTGTCAATCTGTTGTAAAATATATTCTATCTGTTCTGGAAGATTGTTTATCTGTTGCAATAGGTTGGTCATCTACTGCATTATGTCGATATTATTTTTATTTAATCTATTGTAATAGTGGGAAGACTTATTTGATAATTTCCAATAGATGACCTAAATTTTACAACATATGCCTAAATCTGTTTGATATTTTCCAACAATTATGCTTGAATATCCATGTGCTCTACAACACCAAACTAGTAGCAAATACACCACCATAAAAATTTTAGCAATTAGGCTTGAATATCCATGTGCCTAACAACACCAAACCAGTAGCAATAATGGAAACAAAGTAGCATCTTCCTGCTCGATTTTATTTCTCTTCAGAAGCCTTGACTTTGTTCAACAAACCCGTCATTCTTTATACCAATAAAAGTAATCGCATTCACCTAATTTCTATAAAAACAAGACCGAGATTACAAAACAATTACAAGTCAATAATTAATCAACTAATTAAATAAAAAAAATATTACCTTTGAAATCTTACAAGTAAAAAATCAACGACCTGTATTTTGTAGAGTCCAAGAAGTCTTCTATAGAGCTTTATGACCGCACTTACAATATCGAAAATTTTTATATCAAAAAATAATGGAAGATGCGCTCGATATTGTCAAGCTTGGTTGGAAAAAATGAAAAAAATTAAGAAAAGAAAGACCAAATGCAAATAATTTGAAGAATTTGGATAGATAAAAAAAGATGATGATGAAGAAGAAGATTTGGAAATTTAGAGTTAAATTTTAGGAAGAAGATGAATATATAAGACAATAGAGAAAAAAATGACCGTTGGGGGCCAAATCAGATGCCTATTAGCCAAAAAAGGGGGTTCAACGAGCCTTGGCTACGTGAATTACATGCAAACAGTCAAGAGGGCAAAAAATGCCAAACTGACACATTTAATGCCTATTTTATTTTGCGTGTTTCATATGAACATTGTCTACTTGATGCTTATTTTATTTTAGGTGTTTTGAACTGAACAGTGTCGATGAGTTCCGCCTTTTTTATTTCAATTCACTTTCACTTTTTTACATGTAGTGGCAATTATTTATGTCCAATGAAAGTTGAATTTTTATAATGCAACATATTCTTCATTGTTGTAATAGATATTCTACCTGTTCTGATATATAGTTTATCTGTTGTAATAGGTTGATCATTTGTTCCATTATATCGATATTTCTATCTAAGTCTATATGTTGCAATAGTGGGAAGACCTGTTTGATAAATTCTAACAGATTAACTACCTATTGCAACATATGTCTAAATCTGTTTGATATTTTTCAACAGATGTGTTGTTTGTTGCAACAGATACATTATTTGTTGCAATATTTGAATCTAGTATTCCATTTCAATTAATAAGTTTAAATCTAAGGAAAAAATAAAATTCATAGACAAAATAAATCGAAGCCTTCAGAAATTAGCTGAAATAAATCAACGAATAAATAAAATGTAAAAAAATTGTTATGGGCACAGATCTCAACAAATACATCAACAATTTAAGTATTAATGCCAATGATTCCTAAGAAGGAGTCAGTTTATTACTTTGATAGACTCAATCTATAAAGATCTACTCAATATGGACAAGTTGTTCTTCATCAGGTGCTATGGAATTCGGCTTTGGTCGTCGTGGATCTTTATTGTCGCTTACGTATGGTTTCTACATTTTTTGTTTTCCATATTTTCATAAAAAGAGTAGCATATTGTCAATGTTGTTCAACAGTAGCTTCTACATCCACCTGGAAAGCCAGAATTGGTCAATGCTAATCACAGAGATACAACAAAATGGAAAATGATAACTCATCTATTCTAGCAAATCAAACATCTCTTCCTCCTATTTTAAATTGTCCCAAATATATTATATTTCTGTTGCAACAATGAATCAACTGTTGGAATAAATTTCTACATGAGGAAGACCTGTATGATAATTTTCAACGGATGAACCATCTATTGCAACATATGACTCATCTATTACAGCAAATAGGTAATTTATTGGTACAAATAAAAGAGGTATAAATAGTTGTTTGATTTGCTAAAATAAATGAGACATGTATCACAACAGATACTTTATCTGGTGCAATAAGTTAGTCAACTGTTGCAACAGATATATATATATATTTGATAATTTTCAGTAGATGTGTCATCTGTTGAAATAGATATGTGTCTGTTTGTTAGTTGTAACAGAAATATATATTCATTCTCTTCAGCTCGTGCTGCTCTCCTTTGGAATTGTGTATTGTTCAGTGCAACACACAGATAGAGGAGTTGTAATTTTGCTTTTTTGATGCTTGATAATGCATTGAAAATTACTTTCTTTCTCCTCTTAGCCTTAATCTCTAATGGAGTGGATGGATATAAAATCCTCTTTCATGGAATGATACCCTTCTTAGATGTCAGTTCCTTTACAAAAGCAGTTAATGAATTAATCACTATATCATATTTTGCCCTACAGTCTTGACATTTCCATACATAACATTCGCTGGGAGAGGCAAAATCTGTATAACCAGTAAGATCATACTCATAATGGTTTGTTTTAAATACTATAAGAGGGGCATCATTAGCACCAACAGTAGTACCACCACAACTGCTAACAACTCCATCACCACTAAGACCATCAACAATAACATGCCCACCCTCTAAAATTATTTTTCTTGTAATGGTTGTTGCTCCAAACAATTCCATTTTTATTCTGTCAATGATCTTAGGGTCTGATAAAGTTTGCACATATCGTAAAGTAAGAAAAAATGGCATCTTCAACTCTCGATTGGTCGAAACTAGCGACGGATGCACAATTTAACATAAATCATTACATATATTAGAATGATGATTAGATCATTCAAATATATGTAATGATTTATGTTA
>NC_061118.1:112721830-112736342 GCF_002878395.1 Capsicum annuum | reverse complement strand
ATTTTTCTTGTAATGGTTGTTGCTCCAAACAATTCCATTTTTATTCTGTCAATGATCTTAGGGTCTGATAAAGTTTGCACATATCGTAAAGTAAGAAAAAATGGCATCTTCAACTCTCGATTGGTCGAAACTAGCGACGGATGCACAATTTAACATAAATCATTACATATATTAGAATGATGATTAGATCATTCAAAAAAATCATTAATTAAAATAAAAATTTAATTATAATTATACTTACTGCATCCTTCGAGGGGTTGACGAGATTAAGAAATTTTATATTTTTATCAGTTTTGGCCGACAACCATCTCAATATTCTTGGACAGGAAACTTCTTTCTGGTAGTTCACTTGTTGTCTGAAATAAGGAATGGCTTCAAACACCCAATTCTATAAAATAACACCAATAAATCAAAACCTTGAGTAAAAAAATGAATGATATCATAATAAAAAAAAGAAACATTTACCATGAAAGCCCATGGAAAACCATATAAGTTGACTGTCTTTAGCGCTAATGGAGTCAACAAATATTTGACAGTCATTTTGAAGCTTTCGTAACCCCAAGGATGGCTGTTAAACACCTCAAGATCCTCAAAGAGCTTTATTAAACCGACACTTATATTGTTGTTAACGTCTTTCGCTCAAAGAATATTATGTACAAACCAAACCAAGCAAAATGACTGCTTGTGCTTCTTTGAAAGTCATTTACCTTTCAACGCTTCTATCAAATTTTTATTTTTGAAGCTTAGACCAACAATGGATACCAGGTTATCACGATCACATGACTTGCCTTTGCCTTTTTTGGGTGTGCAAGGTGTTTTTTTTTAGTTAGAATAGGTATAACTTGAAAAGGAGGATAATATTTTAGTCCAGTAACTATGGCAAACTCCTTCCAACTAAAACAAACAGGCATGCCACAGTAATTTATCCATACCTCATCCATCTTATCTTGGTTTTCATACATAAACCTACTTCATACATAAACCTACGCTTGAGAAGTTCATATACTATTTTCATTTGGAAACGAGCATTGTTGTCCTCCGATAAATCAAGATATTTCCCAAAGCATCTGTCCCTAAAATAAGCATCCAATTTTTGTTCTGAAAGTATTTTTCTGAAGGCATCAAAAAATTTTCCCATGGCTGACTTAACCACGAAATCACCCGTTAAATCTGTGGTGCCATCGCACTGCATTCTTATAGGATAACGATCAATGCTGAAGGTTTTGACCAACTCTTCGGTGGAAGGACTATTAGCATTTGGATCATCTCTTTTAAAATATTCCTCCTCCTCGTGTTCATCATATTGTGCTTGTAAAGTAAGCTCATAGGCGGTGGATGTAGCCTAGCTACTTCACTTGTTCCTTTACTTGGACTTGCTTCGGTTTTTGTTCTTTTGGGAGCCATATTATCTAAAATTAACAAGAACATACAAAATATATTATAGTTGATTGATGCATCATTAAAAAAGGATAACAGTAAATCTAACAAGCAAAACAGTAAAATAACAGTCTCAACAGATCACTAATCTGTTGCACTAGGTAGTATATCTATTGCAGCATATAACCTACCAGTTACAGTGGATGAGTAATTTGTTGCAACAATATAAAATGTATCACTCATCTTTTAAGTTAGATGAATAGTCTGTGCAACAGATCACACATTATTGCAATATATGAGTGATCTGTTAGAGTAATTAAATAACTTGTTACAATAAATCAGTAATCTGTTGCAATAATACAAAATATATCACTTATCTATTGAGAAAAATGAATGGTCTATGCAGCAGATTACATATCTGTTGCAACATATGAATAATCTGTTGGAATAGTTAAATAACCTGTAGCAACGACTAACTAATTTGTTGTGACAATACAAAATGAATGGTCTGTACAATAGGTTACACATCTTTTGCAACACATGAATGATCTGTTGGAACAATTATCAAAGGTCAATATTGTTTAGACTTCTTCTAACAGAAGGGTCATTTATCCCGATAGATGAATGATCAGTTGGAAAAATCAAGTCTTGGACATGTCCTGTTGGAAAAGTGATAACATTTTATCCAACAGGAGGTTCATCTGTTGCATCAGATCTTAAATTCGATGGTTCTTCCATTGTATCAGATGGTTAATCTGTTGCATCAAATTTTTTTATTTGATGGTTCCTCTATTGCATTCGATAATAAATTTATTGCATCAGATGGTTAATCTGTTGTAATATATGGTTAATCTATTGCATCAGATAGTTAAACTATTGCATTATATGATAAATCTGTTGCATCAAATTTTCTATCTGATGGTTCATCTGTTGCATCAGATGATTAATATGTTGCATCAAAATTTTAATCTGATGGTTCCTCTGTTGCATCATATGATTGATCTGTTGTATCATATGAAAAATCTATTGCATCAAATGGTTAATATGTTGCTCCAGATGAATAATTTGTTGGAGAAAAAAAATAGTAGCATGATTTTATTCAACAGAAAATAATAATATCACCATTTTTACCAAGAACATGAACAGAACAAATCAACCTAAATCGTTGTTTTATTTGTATAAACACAAACAATGAAAATTAAACTTTAAAAAAATACAACAAACAATAAAGAATCATAATTCAGTTCAAAAAGAGAAGAGAAGAAATACCAGAAATTAGGATTTTATTCAGACCACTTTTCAAATTAAAGCAGCAAATTTTAAAATTGTTAACCAATACTATAAGAGAAGTTTTTTTCTTCAAAACTAAAAAGGCCATAAATTTTTATCTGTGAAAGAAGAAAAAGAAAGGTGAAGAATTCAAAGTTGTTGTAGTCGGAGAGTAAGGTTGTCACGTCGACTGACGACTGAAGTTAAAAAGGAACTTGAAGCCCAACTATTTGTCTTCGGAGGTTGAAGTCGCCATGGATTGAAAGGAGAAATTTATAGAACTGTTAGTTGGGAGAGAGTTGAGAGAAACTGTCGAGAAAGAGAGGAGAGAGACTGGTTGATTTGGATTGAAGAGGGGTGTGGGTTGGGCTGATTTGTATTTTTGAAAAGATTAGAAAGTTTTTAAAATATTAATCAAGTCCTCAATTAACTTAATCAAGTTTCCTGATTATGTTTGACCCTTTAAGTTGGTCAGTGTCACCAATCCTTCATTAAGACTTAAAAGACACCTTTCCTTTAATTTTATCTACTTATTAAGTAATTGGAACTTGAAAGTGAAGGTACATATATTTGGTTAATTTGCATAGACAATACGATTTTTTTTTTCAAAAAGGACCTCCGAAAAGTAAAAGTTTGTTACTGGAAATCCGAAACAAGTATGAGGCTATATATTTAGAGGAAAGGATAGAAACGACACTTCAAATTAAACTATTTCCGTGAAATTGGCCATGGAATTTAAATTTCACTTTCTAGTCATTTCAATTTACTGGCTTATTCTATACCGTTTTTACACACCTTCTATACAGTTTCTATACACATCTTATACATATAAATATTCTGTATGAAAATAATATAATTTTGATACATAATTTATACAATAACTGTACTTCTTACATGTTTTATACAACTATTATATAATTTTCATACACTTTCTATATATTTTTATATATATTTTATACATATACATATTTGATAAAACTATACAATTTCTATATATATATCTTATGTAGAAACATATTCTATTTAACAAATATATCGTTTTTATATAATTTAATTATAATTTCTAAACAATAAAAAATGCAGAATATTTGATCAGTTAAAAAATTTATAGCAAAAAAAGATTGAAATATTTTTAAAAGGGCCGAATTACCCTAGTTGAATATTGTATCATTATTGTATATAGACTGTATCAGTATTGTAAATGGACTGTATGGATTACGTAGGCCAAAATGATCCAAATTAGGAAATGGCTATAAAACAGAAATAGTATATCCGACTGACGACTTTTTGAAAAGTTTTCAAACTTGGGCTATTTGTTTTAAAAAGTACTATAGAGTGTCCTTTTCCCATATATTTATGCATTTTCCCTTGGATCAAATGTTTATATGTCGACTTCTTTTTTCAATTTACTTATCAAAATTGAGGGCAAAATTGGCTTTGAATAGGCCACTTACAGTTTTTAAAAATTTATGGCCTTTTCTTAAGCGATTTATTTTTTCACATAAAAAAATCTAAAAACAATTATTTTTTTCTATTCATTGTGTAAGTGGCCAAGAAATCTTAATGAACAAACAACATAAATCTCAACTATTTAGTACCTAATTACATCTTATCTGTATTTTTTAAAAAAATTACATAAAATCTTAAATTTTGAAGTTTAGAATATATCACCGAAGGTTGGATACATCACTTTGCGATACATAACTAGTGATACATGTATCATTCCGATATATATGTCTTACGTATCAATAGCATAAAAAAGAATTTCTATACATGCATATTTTGTCCTATTTTCATACAGATACACCATTCTTATGTATTTGTATACAAAAATAAGTACGATATATAGCATTTGTACTTTTTAAATGGTCTCATGATGTATCTCACATCCTTCACCATTCAGTCATTAATCAGGTACATCAGTCTACGTATCAACAACATGAAAATTCATTACATAGATTTCGTAGAATTTTTCGAACGAAAAAATCAAACATTTCTGATAAGATCTGGTCAGACCTCCCTGTATGGTTGGAATTCTCCAATAATTACGAGAGAAGATTGAGATTGTTACATAAACCACCTTAAGCGAAGGGTTTAAGGTGGTGATACTCGATACAGATTGGAATAAGAAACCAGGAAATATGTACCATGAAAAGTTGCATACAAGTGTTATAAGAAAGAACTTTGCATGCTGTTGACACTTAATTTTTTCCCTCCACAACTAAGTTTAATTATGAGTTTCTTCGATTTTAGATAAAATTACAATATTTATTTTATCCAAATAAGAAAATAAAATATTTATGTACGTAATTTTATCATTTTAAGTAGCGATTATATATTTTCAAATATAAGAAATTGTATAATTCTTTTACTTAAATAATTATGTTATTGAAAATTGAATTTTAATCTAGAGTTATGTTGAAAATTCATTAAAATAGATAAAATCTTGATTTAAGTATAATTTGTTCATGAAAATAATTTATTGGAAAATATTTGTTTGATTTTTATTAGATCAAGAAGCTCGAAATTAAAATAGTTGTTGAAATTTGATTAAACTTAGTCAATTTATTAAATTTGACCTTAACTGAAGTCAACTTGACCACAATTGCAATGCAATTGACCAATTAATTTTCAATTAAGTTAATATTTAAATTAAATAGCCTAAACTAATTACCTAGCCCCTTTCCCACTTTTAAATTGGGCCACCAGCCCAAAAATTCCACCAGCCCACTCCAGCAACCCTAGCCCAATTACAACAACGCATCAATTTCAATGCAACAACAACAGCTATTAATCTAGATTTTCCTCAAAATCGTTCGATCTGGTATGAACATGGATGGTCATGATTAATTCGTGTTTGAATTTTAAATTTTTCATCCTCAATTTCTTATTTATTTTTTCCTTAAATCAGTTCAAAATCTCCTATAAATACCCACTTAAGAATAATACCCATTAAAGAACAAAAGGGAGAGGGGGAGAATTTTGAGAAAAAATTTGGGGGGTGCATGCTTCTAACCTCACGCAACCGAAATTCTCGAGAAACATAATTCTAAGAAATCTACTTCCAAGGAAATTATTTTGAGTTCCTGTGAATCGAAATTAAATTGAGTGTTGGAAGTTGTCGTCGACTCGTTGTTCCAGATCATTGCTCCTGAAAAGGTAAACACTTCATCTCTCTTGAATTTTTCATTTTTCTGTGTTTGTGAAGAAAAAATAAGTAAAGTTTACTATTGTTACTTATTTTCATTGATATGATATTTCTTTGATATGGTTTGGTCTGGTCTGAAATTATATGTGGTATTCTTTACTGACCTGTGAAGATTTGGGATTAAGATTCAAAACTCGTTTGTAAAGAGAATGATTTGGGACATATCGATTGGTCATTTTTTTGAGTTGATTTTTTAAACCGGGTGTCCAGCGATTTAATTACTTGACAATGAATAGTATTTGATGTTGGTGATTTATGTGGTGGTCGACTGTGTTGGACTAAAAATTCTTAACAATTTTTTTTTCATATCGAGTGAGTTTCATTTAGATCGAAATATCACTATACGACGGCCTGTCTTCGTCCTAATGATTTTTCTGCGGTTTTGATGTTGTGTAGTCTTGTATGATCACGTATGTTAAACCTCGAATTTTGATCCTTTTACTTGAAAGTTGTCGTGGCAAATTTAGTTGTTTGGTGAAGGTTTAACATAAACAAATCTTGCACGTTACTATGTATGAATAACGATTGATTTACCAGGGTGCCAATTTTATTTTAAGAATCCAATGTTGTTAAGGTCGGCAAATTTCAAGATAAATGCATAAGTTGTTGATATTACATAACACATGAATTATGTTATGGCCTTAAGTTATTTACGGTTTCTTTTATGGAAAGCTTGGACTTAATAGTTTAATTTTCACCATTATTTGTTTCTTCAAACTTCAACCATTTTTAAAGCCATTTTAGTTGGTTGATTTATCCATGTCATATGAATTACTTAGCAAAATAATTTTGACAACCTTTTTATGGTATGTTTTTCCTTCATTTATCACATCATTGAGTAAATGATTATATGCATTTCTCTATTTTTTAAGTTATGTGTTAAGAGCACTTGAATAACTACTAATTTTTGTTTTACTCTCTTGTTTATGTGCTTCTTGGTGAGTCCAATTAGACTCCATCGCCCTTGCATTTCCTCGGGACCAAAACCATCCTTAATCGAGTCAAAAATCTCCATCAAAATCTGTCCAAAGGCTGGTATACTCTCATATACTCCATATATACGAGATTTACAGGTCAAAGGCGGTTTTCCTAAGCCAAGATATGACGTATTATAAAGTTGTGAACAAGAATACGAGGTTTTATATGCTTATATACAGCGTATATACATCAAAACTCAGAGAAATACTGATGATATACAGCTGGTATACACTTCAGAAGATGGACTCAAAGTCCATAAAGAATGGGCAGCTTTGTTGATGGGCCAATTAAGGGCCCAATTTCAATTCTTGTATTATTTTTGTAGCTTGTATTATTCATTTCTGTTAACTAACATTTTAATCAATTAACCTAGACAAATCATTTAAAAGTGTTGTTATTTTATTTTATCTTAGTTTCTTTACTTAATTCACAATTCCTTCACCTAATTTATATCGTCTAAAGAGGATTAAATTGGCTCCTTCAAGTTTTTCCTTAAAACAAGTCTTTTAAAGATTAAGTATTTTGTTTGTTTTGTTCATATAATTAATGATTTATTTTAGATTACAAAAATTTTCTTCAAAACCTAAGAAACTAATTTATAAATCTAAGAAATAATTTATTTCAAAAATCAACTTTTCAAAAATTAGCGAAACATTTTTAACTTAATACTCTCTTAATATTTCTTCAAAGGTACTATTATTTATAACATATTCGGCTTCTCTATAATAATTAATAATAATAAAATAATTTCATATTCTTCTTCTTTTTACAAAAGCAAAATTCACCTTCCTCTTAAGTCAGAAAATTGTCTAAGTTTAATTCAACTAGAATGTTTCTCATTGTATAAATGAAAACCTTTTAAAATGTTTTAAATAATTTTAATATTTTTCAATAAAATCATGTCTTTGTAAAAATTAGCCACTTTTAGTTAGTCAAGTTAGTTATTTTTTGTAAACCATTTTAAACGGACGCTCCGAAGTGCCTTAAAAACCTTTTTAAGCGTTAATTGAACCCTTACCCAGTTTCTCTAGTTTTAAAGGCTTATTTCTGTTTTTTAACCTTTGAAACCCTTTCAAAAATTTATTGATTTTTTATATAAAAATCAAGTGGCGACTCTGTAAATTTCTTAAAATTATTTTGAAATTTGCTTGAATTTTTTGAAATAGTTTTAAAAAGATCAAAATCATTTTCTCGCCAAATGAAATTCGAAAGGGATAAAACACCGCGACAGTGGCCGTTTGTTATCTGAAAGAACTTCGCACAAGTGTTGTTTTTTAGTTTATTTTTTGTCTTTCTTCTATCTCTAGCCTGTATTTCTCTTTTTTTTTCTTTTTTTTTCGTTATTTTTTCCTCTTCTATCTTTAGCCTTTACTTTGCTTTTTTTATTTTCTTTTTTGGTTGTAGTTTATACTTTATATTTTTTTATACTTTTCGAAAACATGACTATGTCGAGTACAAGCAATGGATGATGATGGAAAAATCATAAGCGCTTATTGTATTTGTATTCACCATCATTTCTTTTTTTCTTTTCTTATTTTATCGTTTTTTGTTACTTTTTGTTTTTGTTTATCTTCATTTTATTTTTTTATTTCTCGATTCTTTCTTCTTCTTTTTTCTCTCTTCTATCTCTGACTTCTATTTCTCTTTCTTTTTTTATTTTTTTTCCTTTTGTTATAAATATATTACCATACATAGTGAATCTCTACTTTACCATATATAGTGAATATCCATTTATGAAAAAGTTAGAAATCCTAAGGTTAGTTTTCCCCGATAAATAAAGGGATTTTTCCTTCATTGTCATTCACTCCTCATCGGAAACAACCTCTCTACCTCTTTTGAGGTAGTGTTATGGACTGCGTACACTCTAGCCTCCCCAGACCCCACTATGTGGGAATATACTGGGTTTGTTGTTGTTGTTGTTGTTATTGTTGTTGTCGTTCACTCCTCAAGAATCCTTATGAGAAATAAGAAACCTCCTCTCTTCTCTCTCTACTCTTCTTCTTTATTTGCTTTATATTTCATAACACGTTATTAGCACGAGACTCTGCCGTATCAAATTTGAAGGCTAAGATATTATTTTCTTTCTTTTCATATTGCTAATAATCTTACAAAATCTGATTTTGTTGCCTCGAGCAAGAACTACCTTTAATGAGTATTGAATGCTGAAAAACACTTAGATGTTATGGGTCATGGAGACGCCATAAAGAAAGAAAATACAATATCTCATTAAAATCGTGCTAAGGCTATGATTTTGTTGCGTCATCATCTTGACGAAATTCTAAAAATTGAATACCTTACTACTAAGGACCCACTTGTTTTGTGGAATAGCCTATAAGAAAGATTTGACCACTTGAAGATGGTCATCCTCCCAAAAGCACGATATGAATGTATGCATGGGTTCAAGTCCCATCGATTTATACCTAAGATGCCTTTATATGGAAAAGACGTTAAGTTTGAATCTCAATACACCATATTGATAATATAACGATGGCTAATGCAAAATAATGTATTTTTGATAAATAGACATGAATTATCTCATTATATATGCTCTATTCCAAGAAGTGAATGTAGTAGCAATATATGATAAGTCAAATTGCTCCATTCTTGAAGTGAATACGGTAGCAATATATGATAAGTCTGAAAGATGACAATTTTCTCCCTTCTTGAAGTAAATGTGGTAACAATATATGATGTACTCTGAAAGATATGTTAAGAGAAAAATTCTCTACATCATATGTATGACTCGATTTACTCCTGAAGTAGCAATATCTTGGAAGAGGAGGTTCTAATCTATCATAAATTGATATGCTTAAGGAAAGATTATATTCTATTCTCCGGGAATGAGAATTTTGATTATTATAAATAAAGATCTAGACCCTGGGGGTAAATGTGACTGTATATAAGTTCGAACGTGCTTGTGCTTATAAGAAAATCACAATCCACCTCCTTAAGAGGCAAAATAATTGAGAAGAGTTATTTTGAAATCTACTTCTAAAGTAGAATCTGAAATTTATTCAGGTAATGGTAAATCTGAAATTTACTAAAGTAAAAGTTTACATGTCATGGTAAACTTGGAATTTGCTCGAATAAAAGTTCATAAATTGACATGAACGATTGCGACATCCCAAAGATGTGCATACTGAGTATTGAACATATATTGAAGAATTAGAAAATTCTTCATTACTTTTAATGTTGCTTGTTCTCATGATAAGTTAGTTGGACCAACTAATTTTGGGATTGAATACCTTAAAATCTGAAAAGTATAAAAGGTGAATAAGGGTCTGTTCACCTATCATGTGATCTATTAAGATGCATCAATAAGATGATCACTATGTATATTTATTGTCAACCTGCAGTTTGACATTCATAAAGTTGCTTGCTCAATAAAATTGAGTTAAGAACATAATTTTCAGATTGTGGAATCAAGACAATTCATCTTGATGACGATGGTTGGCATTGAATGCCTTCGATAAATAGCTAAACCATTGCTAATGAGAACAAAACTTCATGTGTTGGTCTGAAATATGATATGTTGCATACAATAGCACTTGTATGTATTAGACCAATAAATTATGATTATTTATTCCCTCCCAAATTGGTTTAAGGTCAGGAACCAATTATTCCATCTAATAGTTTTAATGTTCAATATACGATTAATGAATATACCATGATGCACAAAGATGTATTCCTCAAATAAAATGGAGGATATATGTTAGTTTTTCTAACATAAGGGGGACATTATAAGCAGCTATGAAATATGTTAGGAATTACCATCAGATCCTTATTCAAAAGATAGTTCAAGTAAAATGCCGAAAGCATCTCATATTTAAGCCGCAAGTGCTCCTATTTTGTGTCTCTAAAGGACAAAGTCTATGCATATATGAAGAGTGGTAGACCAATCGGTTCCAAATGAAATAATCCTTATAAAGGATAAGGAGCAAATAATCATAATAAGAAGGTAATGTACTCTTGAAGAGCATACAACATAACACTTCATGAAACCTCATGAGAGGTTCAGGTACCTGAAAATAATGAAGTGATGAGATCTCAAAATATTATGTCATACTGTGAATCGATACGAAATAATATATCATCAATGATATCTTTGCTACAATATTGGCTCAGTATTGTAAAAGATTATGAGAATCTGAATTTTATGTTTATTTATGCATGCTGACGTAGAAACATTTATCAAGTGACATTAAATGATGCATCTTGGTAAGCATAAAACTTATTTGATTTGCAATCCAAACACTTGAAGATGTCACTCATGAAATGTTGAATATTGTCACTTGACAAAATTTGCATGAGAACTTTTAAGGATTCAAAATGTTTGAAGCATATAAAAGTTTCTGGAAAACTTATTTATAATCCTTATATTGTATAAGCTTATAGCTTGAAAATTGTTGGAACTTTTGGAGAGTTTTCAAAAGTAATAGATTATTTACTGAAATAAGAAATATACCAATTTGAATTGGTCCTGAAGTGCCATATCTTAATACAACTGATGTACTAATGTATCTTGCAAATATTACAAGGCTTGATGTAACGTTTTCGATTAATTTGTTAGCAAGGTATAGTTCTGCTCCTACTAAGAGACACTGTAGTGAGATCAAACAGATATTACTGTATCTAAAAGGAACTACCGATATGGGCTTATTTTGTAGTCTTGATTTTGTTAGTTATGCTGATGTTGGGTACTTATCTGACCCACATAAAGTTCGGTCTTAAACATTCAATGTGTTCACATGTGGGGATACTGTCATATCTTGAAGATATACAAAACAGTTTATCTAGCCCTTTATCGAATCATACTGAGATAATAGCTATTCATGAAGCGAACCAAGAATATGTATGGTTGAGGTCCATGATACATATCATTTGTGAAAAATATGGTTTGACATGTGATAATGTACCCAGAATGTTATACAGAGATAATGCAACATGCATAGCACATCTTAATGGAGGATTCATAACATGAGATAGAACAAAGTACAATTCATCAAAGTTTTTCTATATGCATGAGTAACAAAAGAATGGTGATATAAACGTACAACAGATTCATTCAAATGACAATGTGACTGATTTATTCACCAAGTCTCCTTTAATTTCAACTTTCAAGAAGATAGTACACAAGATCGAGATGCAAAGGTTCAAAGATGTTCTCATTAGGGGGAGTTAATACGCGTTGTACTCTTTTTTCCTTATGAGGTTTTGTCTCACTAGGTTTTTCTTGTAAGATTTTTAATGAGACAACCTATATAGGTATTGTTAGAGATGTGTACTCTTTTTCCTTCACTAGATTTTTTTCCTATTGGGTTTTTTATAGTAAGATTTTAGCGAGGCACATTATCTATCAATTAGACATTCAAGGGGGAGTGTTATAAATATATTACCATACATAGTGAATGTCTACTTTACCATATATACTGAATATCTATTTATGGAAAAGTTAGAAACTCTAAGGTTAGTTTTTCCCTATAAATAAAAAAGTTTTTCCTTCATTGTCATTCACTCCTCAAGAATCCTCATGAGAACTAAAGAAGCCTCCTCTCTTCACTCTATACTATTCTTCTTTATTTGTTTTATATTTCATAACACTTTTTGTTTTTTTTTTTTAAATTTCTTTTTTGTATTTCTTTTCTTTGCGTGCTTTCCCTTTTTTCTTTTTGTTTTTTCTTCTTTTCTTCCTATTTCCGTTTTTTTATTTTTCCTATTTTTATTTCTTTTCATTTTTTCCTCTCTTCTATTCACTATTAAAAAATGGTCACAAAAAAATCGACCACATGTGGTCGATTTTTTTTTCAATTTTTTTTTTAAAAGCGACCACATGTTGTCGATTTTATATTTTAAATATCAAAATAATCATTTAAATAATATTTATATTAATTATTTTTTCAAAAAAAAAAAAAAGCTACCACTTGTGGTCCTTTTAGAATTTTAAAAATTGCGCCTGAAAATAATTTTAAAATACGGACCATTTGTGGTCGGTTTTATTTAAAAAATATAATTAAAAATTATTTTTAAAAAGAGACCATATATGGTCGGTTTTATTTTCAAAATTAAATTTAAAATATTTTATAAAATCGACCACATGTGGTCGATTTTGGAATAAAAAAATAAAAAAGAAAATTATTTAAAAAAATGACTACTTGTGGTCAGTTTTATTTAAAAAAATATAATTGAAAGGTATTTTAAAAGGTGACCACTTGTGGTCGGTTTTATTTTTAAAATTAAATTTAAAATTTTTTATAAAAGCAACCACAAGTGGTCGATTTTGGAATAAAAAAATAAAAAAATAAAATTATTTAGAAAATCGACCACTTGTAGTCGGTTTTATTTAAAAAATATAATTAAAATATATTTTTAAAAAAGCGACCACTTGTGGTCGGTTTTATTTTCAAAATTAAATTTAAAATATTTTATAAAAGCAACCACAAGTGGTCGATTATGGAATTTAAAAAAAATATTTAGAAAACCGACCACTTGTGGTCGCTTTTATTTTAAAAATATAATTAAAAACTATTATTAAAATGTGACCACTTGTGGTTGGTTTTATTTTCAAAACTAAATTCGAAATATTTTATAAAAGCGACCACAAGTGGTCGGTTTTGGAATTAAAAAAAATTATTTAGGATACCGACCACTTGTGGTCGCTTTTGTATTAAAAAATAAAAATATTTTAAAAAAAGATCACTTGTGATCGGTTTTTATTAAAATTTAATTATATGTAAAATTAAATATATAATTTTTTAAAATTACACTGATCACACGTCGTTGATAACCAATATAATAATAATTAAAATCAATCAAACTTAGATTTTGAAAAAGAATTATAATAAGAAATATATCAAATAAAATAAATAAATTACGTTAATCATAATCTTTATCTTTTACTTATGTTTCAATATATAAAATAAATATTTTTCTTTGTATATACGTTAAATAACGTTAAACATAATCTTTGTATAATAAATATGTCTATATCATATAGTTGAGGTAATGATATTATGCTACTATTGCAGTTATAATAATGTAAGTACATATATAACCAATAATTCATCAGAATATAATGAATGTGTTGTATTATGAGGCAATATACTAGTGAATGTGATGTATAAAGTACATATTCAAGAGTCAATATATATGTATGTATATATATATATAGTGATCGATCGATGAAAGCTGTAGTCAAAAACTAGTAGAATCTATCCAAACATATTTAATACCTTGATTTGAAATGATAGAAGTAATAATATACTGTACGTTGAAGCTATATTAATGTAAGCTAATCAAATTAATCAATAACTCATCAAAATATGCATATGAAATACATCGCATTATATTATTGGATAATATACTTGTGCACATATGTGATGTATATAGTACGTATTTAGAACTTGATATAGTCGATAGTGTGTATGTGTGTGTGTATAACCGGTAATTCATCAGAATATAATGAATGTGTTGTATTATGAGGTAATATACTTGTGGATATGATGTATATAGTACGTATTCAAGAGTTGATATATATATATATATATATATATATATATATATATATATATATATATATAAATATATATATACATATATATATATATATTGTATCCCTAAATTTGAAACTATCGAAGTAATAATATATTGTACGTTAAAGTTATATTAATGTAAGCTAATCAA
>NC_061118.1:112648114-112721730 GCF_002878395.1 Capsicum annuum | reverse complement strand
GTGTGTGTGTGTGTGTGTATGTATAGGTATATATAGTATATATTATGTAGTGATGTACGTAGTACATAGTCTGAAGGTTACATTTATATATATCTATGTATATCTCATGTGTAGTGATGTACGTAGTACGTAGTCAAAATTAAAGCTAACTAAATATATCAAATTATATATTGAATATGTTGATGTCATACAATTGATCGATCGAGGTAATAGTGTACTGTTGAAAGTATAATAGCATAAGATAAACTAACCGCTAATTCATCTGAGTATATGTGAAATACGTTATATTATTATAGAGTAATAAATCATGTATGTGATTTATAGAGTACGTATTTGAAAGCTAATAGCCATTCAAATATATGTATATATACGTACATCTTGTGTAGTGGCGTACGCAATAATCAAAAGCTAGATAACTGAATCTATATATCAAAATATTTTGAATAATACATTGATATCATCTTATTGAAAAAATATACTACTTGTGTCAATGTAGACAAGGGTATATTGTTGAAGTTGTAATAACGTAAACTAATTAACAAATAATTTATCTGATTAACACGTTGTATTACGATGTATATAATATCATATTTAAAAGATGATTAACCAAAAATTTCATCTTAATTTACGAAATGCAATGATATTATTATACGATTGAGGAAATATACTACTCCTATTAATGTGATGATAAAATAACTAATTATCTGATTTATATATACATTGCATTAAATTATTTGGATGTTATTATAAATATTATATAATTTATTAAAATTTTAATTTTTTAATAAAAATTGACCAGATCATTTTTCAAATGATAATCTATAATTCTCATATTTTTTGTTATACCCGATAATGACCCGACCCATCCTAATTACCCCTATTCCCTTTGACTTAGTATCTCAATTGAGAAATTCCACTTCACTCGCACTCACGACAGCAACTCATCGTCCATCACCAGTGATAGCATCTCGCCAACAGCATCTCTCCGACAACATCTTACCGATAGCCTCAACTCATCTCAGCAACGACGACACAACAACCCACAAATGTTGCCAACAGCCTCAGATCGTCTCAGTGACGACGATACAGCAACGCACAAATCTCGCCGACAGCTCAACAACGACGACGTTCTCTGTTCACATATGTAAGTATATGTTTGATAGGAACTAATAATTGACATTATCTGATGACGTTCTCCGTTCACACACTCTCCGTCATACTGACAATTATAATTGCACTTGGTTATTATAATTACTTCAATCTATTTACAGTCAGCAGTATTAAACATTAGGTAAGAAGTGTCAGCTTTACTTCTCACTATTGATTTTAAACCTAATGGATTTTGTGGAAGTTTGCACTTTTTGCTGTTAAAAAATAGAAAATAAATGCATTAATATCCCTTGAATTTTGTTTCCAACAGTGATTAAAGCTTGGGAAAAGGATTACGTTGCTATTTTTCAGTGACCGCTTGCCTCTTTCTCTCCAACTTAGGCCAAGCAAAGGTAAGTTTATTGCTCTCTATTTTCTTATAATGAAGTCTTTAAATGTTGTATTAAGGTGGGATTATTCGCTGTAGAAGGTTTTGAAAGTCATAGGAATTTTGTGATGATTATATGGTAAGAGAGGGACATGTGACGCCTCTACTTATTTGCTTTATTACACTTGTTCCAATTGTTTTTATACTATAAATGAATATGTTACTTGAAAGTGATTAAGTGTAGTTACTTGAAGGTGAACTTTTATTTTGAATTTTGTTTTGAATGTAGTTTAGTTTGGTAACTTGGGAGGTGACTTAGTGACTTGAAAATGTTGAAATGTAGGTACTTGAAATGTGAATTTTTCATTTTGAATTTTGTTAAGCTTGGTAACTTGGGAGGTGACTCAGTGACTTGAAAATGTTGAAAATGTGAATTTTTCATTTTGAATGTAGTTTAGTTTGGTAACTTGGGAGGTGACTTAGTGACTTGAAAATATTGAAGTGTAGGTACTTGAAATGTGAATTAGTGAATTTTGTTTTGAATTTAGGTACTTGAAATGCGAACTTTTGTGACTTGAACTAATTACTTGAATGTGATTGATTGTGTAGATAGAACCTTATTATAGCTGGATATATCAACGTAATATGATAATAGAATGGGTCTTAGGGTGGAATTTGTTGAAGGTGTCAATCAATTTATTGAACATGCCAAGACACTTGATGATTGGTCACTTTTTCGGGCGATTCGCTGTCCTTGTGTTAAATGTGATGGTACAAGTATTTTAAAATAAGAAGTTGTGAAGGATCATCTTTATAGAAAAGGGTTTCATGAGGACTTTTTAAGATTGCGTACTAGTCATGGTGTTGTTGATAAAAATAACTTTGTTGTTGGTGAAAGTAGTAGGTCTACAGGGTATAATAACTATCAAGATACTAGGATGTCAGAAATGGTGCATGATGCTTTTGGGATGCAACGCGGGGGCGACTTTAGAAAAAATGTCGAAGATGTTCCTAATAGAGAAGCGCACTATTTTTATGAACAATTGCATGTTGCTAGTCATCCTTTGTTTGACGGGTGTTCGCACTCTTCGTTGTCTGTTGTTGTTAGATTATTAAGTATTAAATCTGATTAGAATATTGCTAAAGGAGGAAGGACTCAGCGATAGACCTTAATAAAGAGTTAGTTGACCCCACTTTAGAGGTTTCCGATTCTTTCTATAAGGCAAAAAGAATGATTTCAAAGTTAAGTCTCTTCCCGGTTAGAATTGATTATTGTGAAAATGGTTGCATGTCATACTTTAAGGTAGATTCTAACCTAGAGTCCTGTAAGTTTTGTCAACACCCTCGATATAAGCATAGTTTCTATGGAAATAAAATTTCTATTAAGGCGATGTATACCTCTAATACCAAGGTTAAAGAAGTTGTATGCTTCAAACAGCTCAGCTTCTCATATGAGATAACACAGTGAAAATAGAAGGCCCACTGGTGTTATGTGTCATCTATATTATGGAGAGACTTGAAAGCATTTTGATGCAACATATCCAGATTTTGCAGCTGAGCCATGAAATATTCGTTTGGAATTGTGTGCGGATGGTTTCTCACCTTTTCCTGTTGGTGCTGCATCATATTCATGTTAGCCTATATTTATCACCCCGTATAATGTTTCTCTTGAAATGTTGATGACTAGTCTATATATATTTCTGAATTGTGTTGTTCCTGGCCCGCGTAATCCAAAAAGCAGAATAGATGTCTAATTGCAACCTTTTATGATGAACTTCAAATTTTATGGCATGAGGGGGTTGAAACTTGGTTAATTTCACTTAAAAAGAATTTAAATCTGTGTGCATATCTAATGTGGACTATTAATTATTTATTTGCTTATGGAATATTGTCTGGGTGGATGACAGTTGGAAAGTTGGCTTGTCCATACTACATGGAAAAAATAAAATCTTTCACATTGAGACATGACAGGAAAATCCATGGTTTGATTGTCATCGTTGTTTCTTGCCACCTAATCATGAGTTTAGGAGACTCAAGAATGTATTCAAAAAGAATAGAACTGAACATGATGGTCCACCTCCAAGGTTATCTGGTCATGACATCTGGAAGATAGTTCAGGATTTGTCAAAAGTTAGCGAGGAACCATTGTATAGGTTTGATGGATATGGCGTTTTACATAATTGGACTTAGCAAAGTATATTTTGAGGGCTAGAATATTGACCAGATAATTTACTTAGACATAATATTAATGTCATGCATATAGCGAGGAACTATTGTATAGGTTTGATGGATATGTCGTTTCACATAATTGGACTTAGCAAAGTATATTTTAAGAGCTAGAATATTGACCAGATAATTTACTTATACATAATACTAATGCCATGTATACTGAGAAGAACTTTTTTAAAAACTTGTTCAATACAGTTATGGATGATACCAGCAAGACAAAGGATAATTCTAAGGCCAAACTTGATTTACCAGAATATTGCAAGCGTAGAGAATTACACTTACAAGAGGGGCCCAATGGCAATGTTCTTAATCCTAAGGCTAGTTATACATTCAAGTTGGCCCAAAAGTGAAATATATGTATGGGTTCAAAGTTTAAAGATGCTCGATGGATATGCCTCAAATTTGGGAAAGAGGATAGATATGACACAATGAATCTTACATGGAATGAAAAACCATGATTGTCATGTTTTCATGGAACAATTACTTTCAATTGATTTTATCGATTTGCCTAAAAACATATGGAAACTGATAGCATAGATTAGTTTGTTCTTCAAAGACTTATGTTCCACCACATTAAATGAAGAAAATCTGGCTCGAATGGAAAGTAATATTGTTGTTAGCACTAACAAGTTAGAGAAATTTTTTTGCATGGGTTCTTCGATGTGATGGAACATCTTTCCATTCACCTTGTCCACGAAGCTCGGCTAGGTCCAGTTCAAACTAGGTGGATGTATCCAGGAAAACGATAAACAATTGCAACATATTTAAATTCATACATTTCTATTTTTATATAGTAAACATATAATCTTAAGATTATGCAGAACAATTGAAAAATTGAAAAAGGGTCCCAAAAATAAATATAGGGTGGAGGGCTCTATAGTTGAGGCATATCTTGCAAGAGAAATGTCTCAATTTTATTCATACTACTTTCGTGATGAAGTTGCTTGTTTAAGAAAGAGATCGAATCGACATCAGGACGATGAGAACGAGCCTCATTTGCAACCAATATTTTCAGTCAATCTGGTAGTAAGGCTAAAAAGACCATATTTCGTCCGCTAACTACCATGGAGCACAAATCAGCAACTTTGTATGTCTTGCTGAATTGCCCAAAAGTTGAGCCCTCTATGAAGTAAGGATATTAAATATTAACATATCATATTTATTTACTCACTCCCATAAGGAAACTAATTGTGTTTCACATGTTGGATCTTCAGTTTATTTAAGACTCAATTCTATAAAAATCAAGTGTATGCACCCTTTGCAACATGATTTACATATAAGGTGTGTAAGTGTACTAATATTTCTACAAATTTTAAACATTTACAAATTCTTCAACTAATATATATATATATATATATATACACACACACACCATTCACCAAATGCGACCGTATACGATCAGTTCTTGAGAGATATTTCTTTGGAAACAGTTGAAGCTCGTAAAATATCCCATTACACAGTAAATGGATTTAAATTTTCCACTGAAGAACACTCCAGAATAAGGAAAACAAACAACAGTGGTGTTTGGGTTAAGGGTGATGATGATGTTGATTACTTTGGCATCATACAAGAGATCTTAGAAATGGAGTATGCTAGTTTGCCAATAAAAAAATTATCCTCTTTCGATGTAAGTAGTTTGATCCAAGTACTAGAGGCACAAGAGTATATAGGGAGCATAACATCGTTGAAGTGAAGCACAATAGGACGTATCCTATTTATGATCCGTTTTTTCTCGTGCAAAATGCTAACAAGTGTATTATACTCCTTATCCATTGCGTAGTGATAAGTCTGATTGGTGGGCTATAATAAAATAAAGCCTATAGGACAGGTGGAAGTTGAGAATGTGTTGGAGACTGTGTATCAAAATGAAATGCAGATTGGTCACCAGTTAGTGGACATTGATTTAGTTGGTAGTTTGAAGCACCCAAAAAATATATTTGAAGAAGTTAATATTGCAGAAGAAGAGGCTGAGTGGGTAGGAGATGAGAAAACTTTCTAAGAGGGTGAATGATTTAGTAGAGAATGTTTAGGAGAGGAGGATTAATTTGTGTAGGTTGTATTTATTATGTATTGGTGTCTTTATGCTTTGTACTATTTTCCTTTATGTTTCTTGTTTAAGATTGACATGTAAAATACTGTGTAAGATTGTTGTTGTCGCTTCGCCATCTTTTATGTAGTCTTAGAAATATACTTGTATTTCTCGTGTTGTTGGAGTGAGCCTAAACTTGCTATGGTTATGTAACTATTTCACTGGTGTTTTAATACCAATTTAGTGATTTGAAATGTGAATTAGTAACTTGAAATTAGTTACTTGAAATGTTTTAACACTGGTGTTTTCTTAATTCATTTTGTAAGGACTAACTACTTGTAAACTTTACATAATTTAGATGGGAGGTAAAGGTGACAAAGGTAAGCTAAAAGTTGATCCTATAAAGACAAAAAAGAAAAAACAACCTCTTCCTTATAGAGAACCGTCAGGTATTCATATATCTGAGGGTCGGTTAGATGACGTGCCAGGACGATCCTTTTATTCTAGGTCGTCGCATCATTCAGTTCCTGCTCCTACGCATGTGGTTTCACTTCATGGCTCTACAGCGACTCATTCTGCTCTCATCGCCATGCCACCGCCTTCGCAGTACTATCAGACGACCGCTGGAACATACAGTCATCTACCTTCGTCTACAGTACCCTCTACTAGTAGTCACCCACGTTCTCATAGTGATTCTACTGGATCTATTGGGTTGACATATCTTCATCTTGGAGGCACACCATCTGGTGCTTCATGTCCACCCATGTCAGTGCATCCACCATCACTTGTTCCACAGCCTGGAGACAGAGATGCTCAGCGAAGGCGGTATATTATTCCATATGGAGTAGGTTAAGATTTCAAATATAACAACATTATTCATTTTTCATTTACTATATTATTATGCTCTATGAGATTAATGTTTTATCTTATGTTGTAGGTTTTTGCCCGATGATGAAATTGCAAAAATTTCAACTAAATGCATTTGTCGGTACTTCAAAGGCTATTGGGCCAGTTCAAAAAAGGTTCAAGAATTTCATAGAAATGAAATGCTTAAAGAATTTCAGGTAAAGATTTAACTTATCGACTACTTAACACATTGTTAGAACAAAAAATTGAATACTAAACTTTTGTTTTGTTGTAGAAATAATTCTAGTGGGATCCAACACATTACTTTGCTTAACGGAAGAATTTTTATAGAAGAGCAAAACTCAGAATGAACGGTCTGTTGGATTATGCCAGAACAAAAAGGGTACGACCAAGTTTTATACTCGAACCCATGTGGCAAGATTATCTTCGCTATTGGAGTAGCGAAGAATACCAAGTGTTGAGTGACAAATGAAAGAAAGTCAGGGCATTATACAAGGATGACTCTCTACATACTGCGGGAGCAGTTAGTCGGAATACTGTGGAGCAAAAAATAGTATGTAACTTTTACAGGTTTAATTGTTTGTTTCTATTTAAATTTTTAATTATTTAAAGATTAATAATTTTATCATATGTAGGAAAAAATGGGTAGGAAGATACAAATACACAAGGTATTCGAGGAGACCCATGTAAGAAAGAAAAAAACCAAACTGATGAAGATGTCTAGGTTGAGCCTCGTGCAAAAGCTACCCATGTAAGAATCAAATCTTGTATTTATGAATCTTTTTCTCAAAGTTGATATTATTCAAGTACGAGTAGTTTAATATTTTTTTACTATTAATTTTAACTTTACTTTGAATATAGGACAAATATATGCAGTTCATTAATGAGTATCGTAGTACTCAGCCTCATGAAAGTCAGGGTGAAACAATACCTGAAGATGTAGAGGAGGAGTTCTGGAAACAAACTGTGGGTTCTCCAGTTAGAGGCCAATACTACGGGTACCACAAAAAATGTTGTAGCGAGAATATTAAGTCCTCGTATGGCGATACATCCTATCCCTCATCAGTTGATAGAGAAATCGTTAATTTACTAAAAAATACAGTTTCTCAACTGACTAAAGAGCTTACTGCACAGAGTGAAAGGTCAAAACAGAAGGAGGAGGAAACAACATCACAAATGAGAATAATGCAGGAGCAAATCAACTCTTTTATTCGATCTGCAGGGATTCTTCCTCCTTATCCTGGTGATGCAGCTCGGGCTACAAAAAGCCTAGGCCAACTGGATGATTATTACACCATAGAGCAGGAATCAGATCCTGTGGGTGGGGTTGAGGATGCGGATGACGATAAGGATGGGATGATGAGTTATAGTTTTTAGTCTTTTGTATGTTTTGTAGTATGGATTTGGAACTTTGATAATTTTGTAAATAACTTGATTTTTAATGTTTGTATTGTTATGCTGGTTGTTTGTATTGTTATGTTGGTTGATGGAATGTTTGTATTGTTATTCTGGTTGTTTGTATTGTTATGCTAGTTGTTTGTATTGTTATGCTGGTTGATGGAAAGTTTGTATTGTTATGTTGGTTGTTTCTATTGTTATGCTGGTTGATGGAATGTAGCATAGCTATATGCTGTTATTTTTTTTTTTTACAAAATTACCAGAAAAATCGACCATATGTGATCGATTTTCTAGAAAATTTTCAAAAAACCGACTACTTGTTGTCGGTTTATAAAAAAATTGAGAAATTTTTATAAAAAATCGACCACATGTGATCGGTTTTCAAAAAAGATTTCCAGAAAATCGACCACATGCAGCTGGTTTACTATAATTAATTAAAAATTATTTTATTAAATAAATTATTAAATAAAAAACCGACTACTAGTGGTAGGTTTTGAATTTAAATTAATTAATTAATTTTCACAAAAGCGACCACATGTGGTCGCTATTGTATAAATTAATTAATTAATTAATTTATATACAAAACCTACCACAAGTGGTTGTTTTTTTAATAAATTAATTAATTAATTTAAACAATAGCGACCACATGTGGTCTATTTTATTAAAATTAATTAATTAATTTAAATACAAAACCGACCACTTGTGGTCGGTTTATTTTGAAAATTTATTCTTATTAAATTTATAAAAGCGACCACTTGTGGTCGCTTTTGTTTAAAAATTCTTTTTTTTTAAAATAATATTGAATTTTAAATATATATATATATATATTTTAAAAAAAACCTACCACATGTGGTCGGTTTTAAAAAAGCTACCACACTTTTTCCAATCACTCGTTTTGGTCGGTTTTGTCATCGCAAAAGTAGAAAAATCGATCACATATGGTCGGTTTTTGTGGTCGTGTTTTCCTGTTTTTATTAGTAGTGATTTGTCTTTCTTTTTTTCTGATTTTTTTCTTTTTGATTTTTTTTTACTATTTTTTTTTGTTCTATTTCATATTTTTGTATTTTCAAAAATATGGCTACTCGAGCACAAGCCATAGATAATAATGAAACTACCACAATATCTTATTGTATTTATATTCACACCATCAATTATATTTTTATATTCATTAATGCATTTGTATTTGTATTTTATAGTTCACGCTTGTATTTGTATTTTATAGTTTACATTTGTATTTGTATTTTACAATTCACACTTGTATTTGTATTTTATAGTTCGCACCAATATATTTTTTACAATTCATGCTTGTATTTTAAAGAACTGTTTTATATTTGTATTTATAGTTGACTGCATATTGTATTTGTATTTTGTGATTTTATTTGTATTTGTATTTTTTTTTCGTTGATGCACTTATTTTCGTAAAGAACTATTTGTATTTTGTAATCTGAGTATACTGTATTTGTATTTGTCATTTCATTTATTTTATTTATTTGTATTTGAATTTGTAGTTGACAACATCAATTGTATTTTTAAAAAATTTAAAGAATTGTTATTTTTCTTTCTACGAACACGTATATATGCATATTTATATTTATTGATACAAATTGTACTTTATTGCTTTAAATTAAATAATACAAATAAAAAAATAATAAATTATACAAACACAAATATTAAAATATACAAACACAAATATTACATTTGTATCAAATGATATATGTTTATACAACTTGAACTATACACATATAAATGATACATGTTTATATACGAATACAAATGATAAATTTGACATACAAATACTAAGAATACATTTGCATTGAATGACACACTGTATATTTATATATTTTAGACTCAAGTAATTACAATTAATTTATATATTTGTTTTTATACAAACTAGATTAGTGTACGTGCATTGCACGTGTGTCCCAATTCAATATAAAAAATTACATACAAAAACAATGAAGTATAAAATATAGCATAAAAGTGTCTCTAAGGTATTTTCATTAAAGTGTTTATAAAAAAAATATTATTAAGAATCAATTTGTGCTTCATCAAACTTTTAAAATAGGCTTATCTTATTTGAAAAGTGTCTTTCTAAATATTTTTCAAGAAATAGTTCTTTAAGAGGAAAACCACTCGATAAATATTTTTCAAAAAAATGAGCAACAATTATTATTTGGCTAAACTTTCTAAAAATGCTTGTAACTGGCTTTCACGGAAAATCTAATTTTAATGCTTTTCAAAAATAACTTCCGACACTTTCCAAAATTACTTATTTTCTTCTAAAAGTTTGGCCAATTAACTCACTTTTTTTAAGCACTTTTGACCTCCAAAAAACTTGGCCAATCAAATTATTATAAAACTTTAAAGTTCTTGAAAATTTGATCTAGTATGAAAGACAATCTGAGAACTCACTTCTGTTTCATTTTTCTTGCATGAGACCATAAACTTGTCATACCTTCATACTTTTTAATTCCTTGAAATATTGTCTTATACATCGGGTTAAAGTTTATAGCTATAACAACATATTCACTGTTTGTTTAAACGTACATCTGCAACTGTTTTTGAGTTACATATAAGTTTTTTCTAAATGTAATTTAAATATTAAATGAATTCTTTTTAAAATTCAGCCACACGCAATGTAGCAATATAGATTTATCATTTGAGAGTCTGTATGAATTATTTGTTATATAATTATAACAAAATAATATTTTAAAGTCTTATTAATTTAGGCTTTAAAAGAAAACCTCAAGAATATTAGAAGTTGTCAGTAACTTTATACTTTAATTATTTACTTTCAATGCTTTCCTTTTCTTAAAATAGTTATCAGTTTAAAAGATTAAGAGAACATTAATTTTTTTTGCAACTATACCCTTAACATTAATTATTTTAGAATTTAGAGAAATGTAAATAAATAATTAATAATGAATAAATTAGTTGAACCATACTACTAATTAAGTTTCTTTTTTAAGTTTGTACAAAACCTAAACCTGCAAATTATTTTGAGATGGAAGGAGTAGAGTTTCCATATTAAAATTCAAAAGCATGTAGCCGAAAATTAGATCTTGTTTCTGAATTTCAAAAAATACAACATATAGCCGAAAGGAACCTAATAGAATATAGTTCATTGCACCGCAAGATAACACTATCTTGTCCTGCCAACTCTTAATAGGAAAAAGTATATTCTCTTTAACTCAAGAAGCACAATATTAAACTTATGATCATATGGAATTTGAAAAGGGCAATCCTCACCGGAAAAAAGGGAGTTTGCATCTTGTTGATAATATCTTGATCACAACACCTTATCTATAATGAGTTGTTTTTTTCTACCATCTTTAATGATATTCAGAAAAACCATATCCTCAAATTTTGTAAGAACTTCATAAACTCTTGAGCCTTCATAATGATATGAACTCACAAAGACAACTTAAACCCATTTTATCTTAAAAAAAATAAATTTAATCAAGTAATAAGAATAAGCGAGAATAACCTTCTACCCAAATCAGAGTTTTTAAAATCTCCTATCTAAAACCACGTCCTTTGTAAGATAAAATCGTGTCATGTGCATTCATATAACATAACTATCTAACACTAAAGAACTTTAGAAAAAGGACAAAAACAAATGCATCAAGAAAGCATGAGAGAGCTTTGTAGCTTACTATTTTTAGGTTTACACTTTTTGAAGATGCTAAATTGAGATAACTTTGACCTATTGTATTATTCGCGCCAATTAAAATTTCAAACACTCTTCATGCCCATTGAGTTTTCCAGCTATCTAGAAGGAGAAGAAAAAAAAAAGAGAAAAATATTTTATAGTTAGATAATTTTTCATAAGATGTTAGTCATAAACTGAGGAATTCTATTTTTTGTAGAGAACCATCAGACGACATTTTAGGGATTCTATTTTTGATCAAAACCTTCAGCGACCTTTTTTTTCATCTCGATTTATTTCTTCAGCCGATTTTTCCCTAAGAATATTTTTTCATATATTTATTAATTGAAAAAAAAGGTGAAAAGATAATTTTGTCTATTGCAGAAATTTTTAATTAAGTGCTAGAAATTCAATTCACCTTTTAGGATTTTCACACTTAAAATATATTAGATAGATTATATATATCCTAAGCCTAAAGAAACCTAATAGCTTGGTCTTTTTGTGAAAGTCTCCAAAGTCTAAAAAAAACTAACCAAAGACACATTGTGCGGGATTTTTATTTTCTTGGTTAAAGCTTGTGAGTAGGATCCATGCGATTTTGATCATTGATATGTTTATTCATTTTTTATATCAAACATCTGGTAAATCAAGCACAAAACAGATGCACCACAAATCAAACCACATTTGTTGGGTGATGAATAACAAACCAAAGCTCTTATTTCATTTGTACACATACATTAATCAAAAGGCAAAAAATAGAGAGGTTCGATCATTATCACTAGTTCTCACTCTTCGAACAAAAGAAAAAATAAAAATCTCTCCTTCACAATTGAATGTAATATCTTGGAATTTAATCTCGTGAATCAATGCAAAAAATGTTATATTTTGTTTAACTTCAGTTGCTAGCGAAACTGATATACAATGGTTTGAACTAAAACTCGCCGAACAAAAAAAGCCCCACCAGTCAGAATCAAAACACCGCAAGTTACAAGATCACATTACAAATATTAATTTTCTTGAATTTTATAATTTTGATTTTAAGAGAATTTTAATGGACAATTATCTTCAATAGTACTATGATTACCTACACTCCGCCAGGGATATTGTCGGACTTGGATAGCAAGTAAACAAAGAGCTTTTTGTTGTTATCTCTGTTGATGAAGTATATTGTCGAACCAACAAGCACCCTGATTAAATTCCCCCTCTCCAAGTTGAATAACATTAGAAAAATGCAGATGATTAAATTACATATAACCATAATAAATGTGGTTTTACCATCACAGTGATAAGGCATCATGAAATACTGAGATTCAAATTCAATGACCACAACACGAAATTTTTCTATTCCCTACAAGTTCTGATCTTTGAGTGAATTTATCAAGGACGCGGAAGTCAACATGACTGGTTCTGAGTTTAGACCAAAACCTTTGAGATTCAAATAAATAGATATTATTCTCCTTTTTTTTGCGGGTTGGAATCTTCTTATCTAGTTCCCTGGCCATAGTGTTATTGTTCTTTTTCTCTTTGGTACTCTTGTTGACAATGTTATAGACACGACCTTTGTTGTTGGCTCTCTTTCTGTCTCTGGCACCTATGTTGACACTTTCTGAATCTCTTCTCGAGATCATGTTTGTCACGTCCTTGATTTTCATCTCTGATTTGGTTAAGGATTTGTGATTTGTTTTGACCTCTTACTTGCTTCAACCAAATCATTAAACTCAGTATCAACATCATCAATTATCTAATTTTTAAGATCCTTGATTTGGACTTGCCCTCTTGGCGGCATTCAATTAGAGAATTTAGTGTGTTGAGGAGAAAAAGTGAACCAACTATGAAGATCAATATGGGTAACAACTGCTCCTCCTAGACTCAAACGTCAACCCCATCTGGCTTCTATTTTTGCAAAATAATAATTGAGTAGATTTGCTCCAAAGATTTCAATTGTTATGGAGAGTTGGAATACTGTGCTCAATGTGCCATGATACCCGTAGGGTGCCATTTTAGATAGATACACCGGCATAGACTGCAAAGAAAATTTATTAAACTATCAGTATATATATCATAAATACGAAATAATGAATGTGCCTAGTTAGCACATAATGAATGAGTCTAGTCAGCCCACTCGACCGTTTAAAATCGTTGCCAGATGTATAATATATGTATACTTCTTGTATAATATGAATATTACTATGTATAATCTATGTATATCCGCTGGCAAAGATAAATAATGAATTGTGTAAAAATTCCAAAATAAATACCTAATTGGCAAAGTCAATACCAAAATCAAGAAGGATTCTACCAAGAATGAGCGCAACAACAATTTTGGCACATCCATTGAGAATGACACCAATGAAGAAAAGAGTTCGACGACAAAGCAAGACTTTTTTCTTTCCATAAGTCTAGTTACACTTGAAGCAGCCCATGAAACAACAAGTGCAGCCAAATATAGAGATGATGTAAACAATGTCCATATTGGATTGTTGAATTCGCAGTACTAATTTGTGAACAATGTGTGCAGTACTGTCTTGTATACACATCTAGAAAAACTTTAATTGATACAAACTTAAATTTATGAGACCAAAAATTATTTCAAATCTTACACTTATATGTGTAATACAACTAATCATCTAATATTAGTAGTGAGGCACATAGTAAAAAAGAAAAAGGAACAAAAAACCAACCTGAATAACATCTGCCAATTTTGTTGTCAAATATGAAGCAACATTGGATTACTCAGAGGTTTTAGTAAGGCCTAGGCTGATCTATCTGCATTCTTTGACTGAGGCTGGACTTTTCAAAAGATAAATAGTATTGAACAACAAAATAGAGAGTTTAAAGAACTCGCCCAAATATATTTATGAAAAACATCTTACTATTTTTTTCTTTTTCATTCTAAGGCAACATGCTTGTTTCGTCCAATTTGTTGATAAAAAATTTTCAACTGACAGATAATAACATTGATAAAAAATTTTCAACTGACAGATAATAACATATACATAAAAATGTTAGATCTTCAAATATATCAAAAAAGAATAATATATACATAAAAACGTTAGATCTTCACACACCTACAAAGCAAAATAATCCACATTAAATTAAAAAAAATATAAGAGTAAGAAGTAAGGTCATAAAATGACTCAAAATTTGTAATATGGTTAGTTACAAATCATACTGCTTGCTATTGTACAAGCATTTGTCCTTGGGCTTTAGTCTTGTGTATGGACTCCATGCTTAGTTTAACTTACTTTTGTGGTACTGCAACAACTGTAAGCTGATAATTTATTCAGCCTGCTTGAAAGGTTTCTTAAGACTATAACCAACTTTAATTCTCTTTCCATACTTTTTCTCCAGTGGTGGGCAAACTCGCTTTTGGTCATGTGTTAGTGGAAGATAATAAGTGCTGATGAAATAGTCATGCAAGCAAATTTAGACACTATCATCATAATTTTTTTGGATGAAACGTCCTAATCATGATACAATAGCTGTTTTGAAAACTTGTTCCCTACACATGGCCTTTGTTGTCTGATAAAAATTTATAGAGTTACTCGTCAGAACAATAATGATTCTTAATTTGTTCTACTACAATCTAATAGCAAAGGATATATAGTTTATAACTAAGATTAATTTTTGGACTTGCCTGAAGCTCGCAATTGGTGCACAAGGTAATAAGTACAAGAAGTAACGCTTAATGACCATTGCCACTTATAATTCCAGTCCTGCTGCCATGATCATGGCATAAAGGAAACAATATGAGCATCTGATGATGCTTGGACATTGATAACCCCTTATATAGCAAAAAGAAACAGTGGTAATTATTTTTATTCGTGTGGAATAGAATTACAATTTAATACTATTAATTATGGTGAGAATTTAATGTTTGTTTTCAATTTGAACTTTAAAAACCTAAAAATACATGGGCTAATTGTAGTAAAGTAGGATTGTAAGCAAGTTTGTTAAATATTAGGGTAATAAAAACAATAATAATTACATTTAGAATTTTTAAACTAATGAAAAAAATATTAGTTGTTATTAATACTTCTAATAAGGAAAGATTTTACCATAAATAAATTTAATTAATTTTCAACTCTTAAATATTAGGAAAAAAATAGTGAAAAGATGATTTTGTGTAAAGAAAAAACTTTTAATGAAGGACAAAAAGTTCAAACAACATTTCTAAGGCCCTTCACACTTTTAATATATTATAAATTATAGATTATAGATACAAATGATAAATTGTACATATTCATGGCTAAATCATTCAGATTTAAATAATAAATTTATTTAAAATATATAGTATGATACAAGTAAATTTAAAATACAAAATATAAACAACAACAACAACAATGACAAAAAAGAATGAGAGAAAAATACAAAAAAATGAAAATAAAAAAAATATAAAATATGAAAAGGAAAAAAGAAATGTAAAAGAAAAAAATAGAAAAGGAAAAAAGTAAAAGGAAAAGAAAAAAAGATGAAGAAATTTGGAAGAGAAAAAATAAAGAAAAGATATAAAGAAACAGAAAGAGAGAAAGTTAAGGGAGAAAATAAAGGAAAGTTATTATGAATTGTATTTGATTGGTAAGAGAGATTATGAATTGTAATTAATTGAAATTTAGGATTAACAGAATAATTAGAAGCTTATATTTGATAAGCCACATAGTTATCCCATATTTAAGGATTGCACAAGTGTCACAACTTTTACATCTTTTTATAAGTACCATAATTTATATCATTCATAACATATTTATAATAATTTGCACCATTTTTTACTATAGTAAATATATTAAATGAGATCTCATAAATTAAAATTTTATATTTATGTCTTTTTTATATTTTAATTTCTCTCTCTTAAAAATGATATCAATTTCCTTATTATTGCATATTTATTTTTATTTTTGGGTTCATTCTACTTTTTTTGTTTTATTCTATATATTTCACATGATAAAAATATAATTCTTTATAAGTGTCAAAATATTTTGGGAATCTTTCAGAAATAGCGACACTTTGCTGTAAAATTCACCTTCCACAACCATATTTTACATAATTAGCATTTATAGCCGCTATATTCAGTTTATGTCCACTGTATTTGATTTTAACAATAGTCTGTATTCATATAAAATATGAATACAATACTTATTTAGCCACTATATTCGATTCACAGCCGCTGTATTCACTTTTACTCAGTGGTCTATATTTATAAAAAACATAAATCTACCACATATTTAGTTTCGCCAAAAACACTAGCATTTTTTTCTTTTTTATTTTTTTATATTTTTTATTTTTCGTGTTTTCCTCGTCTTTTCTTCTTCTTTTTCTATTTTTTCAATTTTTTTTGTTTTTTTTCTCTTCTGTCTCTAACTTCTATTTCTCCTTTTCTTTTCTTTTCTTCTTCGAATTTTTTTTGTTTTCTTCTTTGTACTTATTTTTTAATCATTTTTTTGTTCTATTTTATATTTTTTATATTTTTGAAAAATATGACTACTAGAGCACAAGATTTAGATGATGACGTAAATACCACAATTATTTATCATATTTGTAGTCACATCGTTATTTATATTTTTGTATTCATTAATGCAACTGTATTTGTATTTGTATTTCAAAGTTCGCGCTTGCCTTTGTATTTCGCATTTGTATTTGTATTTTATAGTTCGCAGTTGTATTTGTATTTATTAGTTCACACCATCATTTATATTTTATATAATTCACACTTGTATTTTAAAGAACTATTTTGTATTTGTATTTTGTAATTGACTGTATATTATATTGAATTATATTTTTATTGTGGTTTTATTGTGTTTGTATATTTAGATTATATTTGTATTTTTATTCTATTTTCGTCGATATCTTTTTATTTTTAAAGAATTATTTGTATTTGTATTTATAAATTGATTGCATATTGTATTTAGCCGTGATTATGTACAATTTATCATTTGTATTTGTATACAAATACGTAAATGCATTAATTATATTTTCTTGATTCTAAAATATATAAATATGTAATGTATCATTATAAAAATTTGAATTATATTTATTTGTATCCATAAATACAACTCGTATCAATAAATACAAACAAGTATTCATAGAAAGTAAATCAATCCGTTCCTTTTCAATAATTAAAAAATACAAATAATAGTTCACAATTGTATTTGTATTTTATAGTTTGCACTTGTATTTATATGTTATAGTTCGTATTTGTATTTTATAATTTGCACTTGTATTTGTATGTTATAGCTCGCATTTGTATTTGTATGTTATAACTCATATTTGTATTTGTATTTTATAGTTTACACTTGCATTTGTATGTTATAGTTCATATTTGTATTTGTATTTTATAGTTCACACTTGTATTTATATGTTATAGTTCACATTTATATTTGTATTTTATAGTTTGCACTTGTATTTGTATTTGCTAATTCGCACAAATGAAAAGAAGGAGAAAAAATGAAAAGAAAAAACGAAAAAAAAAGAAGGAGAAAAAATGAGAGAAGAAATACAAAAAAATAAAAGGAGAGTAATAGAAAATAGAAAAAAAAATGAAGAAGAAAAAAAGAAAAGGAAAAAAGAAGAAGAAAAAGATGAAAAAAAAATGAAAAAGAAAAAAGTGAAAATAGAAAAAAGAAAGAGAAAACAAAAAAAACGGAAAAGAAAAAATGAAGAAAAAATTTGAAAAAAGGAGAGTAATAGAAAATAGAGAAAAAGAAAAAATACACGAGAGAGACTATAAATTGTAATTAGGGATAATGAATAGGCAAGAGGGTGCTATGGATTATAATTAATTGAAACTTAGGTTAAGTATGGTAATTTGAAGTCTATGTTTGCTAAATTTTGTAGTTATCTTTAATATTAAATTTTTATATAATATAAATATCTTATATAAGCATGTCATATATGATTTTTAATAGTACTATATATTTGATGTAATATAAACATATTTTTTTTTACATCTCAAATGTATTTTTTAATACTACATTTATTTGGATTTTTTCATATTATTTGATCAATGTTTTTTCAATTGTCAGACATTGGTAAGTATATACCATGTCAAAATATAAATTTTATATGGAAAAGATCAAAAATACCCTTCAACTATTAAAATTAGCTTAAGAATACTCTTCGTTTATCTATTGGGTCAACAATGTTCCTTCGTCTATCTTTGCGGATCGAATATACCCTCACAATTAACAAACTTTTTTAAAATCCTAGTTAGAAATTCTATTGAACACGTGACAATTTTTTATTAGTTATAAATTAAATTAATTAAAATACTAAATTAAATTCAGATTTAATTAAAATATCCCACCTAAACCCGATCCACACCATTAAACCGCCCCAACCTGTAAAATCAAAAGGGTATTTTGACAGCAAAACCTAATTTCACCCCTAAACCACTGAATGCAATCTTGATAGCACGAATTTTGATGAAAGTGACGGTGAAGAAGCCCATACTCGATGAATCTTATAGTTTCGGGTTCGTTTGATGAGACTTTTCGGGTCTGGGATGTGAAAACTGGTAAGACGAATCATGTGATTTGGGTGCATTCGATGCCGGTAACTTCGGTTCATTTCAATAAAGATGGGTCGTTGATTTTTTCGGGTAGTCATAATGGTTCTTGTAAGATATGGAATACGACATCTGGGGTTTGCCTTAAGAGCCTTATTGATGATAAGGTTCCTGCAGTTTCTTTCGCCAAGTTTTCACCTAATGGCAAATGCATTCTTGTTGTCACCCTTGATAATGCTGTTGTAAGTATTTCAAAACAAGTTCTTTTTTACCTCAACTAATTTTACGCAATGCCTGCAACCAGGTATGATGTAACTCTCTCCCCCAAGGTTAGGACAAATTGGAAGAAATTACCTAATGATTTTGTTTTTGTTTTCGCTGTGATTTGAATTTAAAACTTGGGATATACTATTTTGAGTGTGTATATCATTTACTAGTTATTCATTTGGCTTGATTTGGTGGTCTCCAAGAAACTGTTTTTTATGATTTATGATTGGAAAAAACCAACAGCTGCTCAATGTGGACTGGGAACTTAGTTAAGAACAGAACATTAACAGAAGCAACGAATTCTACCAAGTCCTATGTTGCTCTGACTCTTCAAGAATGATGTTGCACCCATGTCGAATTCTTCAAAAGTACACTACTTTTGAAAAATCCGACAACACCCATTGATGTTTTTGAAGAGTCGAGCACATAACAAGCAACTAGTATCAGTTAAGCGTAGTTGTTTGTTTAAGTGGCTTAGTTGCTTTTGTTGCACTTACATCAGGTTTTGGATAAGTGTAAGATTTAGACAACTTGTAGGATTAGATGACCTCTTATGCCTTACTGACAGAACACAAATTGGTTCAAGTATTTGAGCAAAATGACTATGAATAAAATGAGTTATTTCATTAGGTAAAAACAGCTCAATCGGCAAGACGAAGCTCACTTCTTCTTCTCCTCTCAATTTCATGGCACTCCAGCACCCGGCTTTTGGTACACTAACGACTCCAGCTCAAATGAAGTTGGATTTTAGCAGTTTCAAATGCTACGACCACTTTTGTCCTATTAGTGTCTCAAGGTTGAAGCAGCTTCCTCGGAGAATTCTTGGCAAGTAATTCCTCTTTTCTAACCTCCCTAGTAATCTCTCTGTTTTTATTCTTCAATTTTGGAGTATTTTATTTAATTTGATTTCTCTTGAGGTCAATAATTCGGATATTTCAGTTAATTCGATACAAATTCAGTTTGAATTCAACTACTTTTTGATTTTTTCAGTTTATTTGCTACAACTTTGATTACTTTTAAGATCAATATCTCGGAAATTTCAATTATTTGGATACAAATTCAGCTGAACTCAAGTACTTTATCCTATACTACAAGTACACTAATCATTTCACTTTAGATTGATATTAACTTTGGAGTTTGGTAAAATCAGATCTTATTACCATGTGACTTTTTAGTAATAGGAAACAACTTTTGTTGATTCTTTTGGTTCTTAAATCACTCTTATTTGTTTATTTTTTCACTTATTAACCTTGGCTTTTCCCAACATCTAAGCAGCCTTTGAATGCAAAGTGTGCCTTTCTTTATATGGTATATTGAGTCAAAATGCAATGGAAAGAGTCATCTATCCAGTTGCGCTCTTATTCTTCCTTCTATGTAAGCATAATAATTTTACAGTAGACAAAAGATGGAGTATCTATACGTCATATTCCATAGTTCAGCATTCAAGATTCTTCTAGCTATCTCATGTGGTTTACTTAATTTATAGGTTTTTGCCCAAGGACGTTCGCTCGCGAAGAGGTGCAACAGATGGCAGTGAGCCCTGTAGTGCAGTTATCTCCATTGTATGGAAGTTTATGCAAGAAGACTGTTGGTTATCAAGTTAACAAAAAACTGGCTACTGTTTTCTTTTTCGTATGTGAGAAATTAGATGGTGCTGTTTCTCCAGAATATTGAGGAGAAGCATTTAATGTACAGAAGTTAAAATATATGAATAAAATAAGTTATTTCATTCATATCTTCTAGACTGTTTTATCTCTATTTTCTTCTCTGCAATCATATATTAACAATACATTGAATGCTACTGCTTTTAATTTTGTCTGATTAAGGAGCGTTGCCAGTGAAGTAGTCCCTTGGAAGGGAAAAAGATCCGAGGGGCTAAAATTTATTGGTCATTAAAGTAGCACCATCTCCTTAAATGGAAAGATAAGATACTTGTGAATACGAGGTCAAACAAATGACTAAATTCTAAACATATAGATCAAACATACAACCATCCATACATGCCCTGCTGCATACAACCATCAATGCATGCCCTGCTGCATACAATCATCCATATTCTGCTCTTACAGAAAACGAATATGAGATGCATGCAGTGCTGCATACAACCATCCATACCCTGCTCTTACAGAAAATTGTTACCCAAAGCATATCTCCAAACTTATTGACCCCTACATTTAGCTTAGTACCATGTAGTCATAGCAACATTAAGTTGGTCAAATCTGGTAGTGTCAGCAAACTAAAAATGGCTTACCTTGGGGTAAGTGTACCACCATGCCCCGATTATAGTCATCACTACTACAGTGGTTGCAGCAGTCATCAACATTGAGTTAGAAATGCTTTCCTAATTTTTCAGATGAGGCAAAATACTCTGATGCCGGCAAAACTCAGATTTCACCACACAAAAGAGATAGGACACCTGAATTAAGACCAACTCAAATAGAATTACACTAGTTTTGACATAGAATTAGTTTAGAATTAATGCCATCACACTCAACAACTATATCGTTACTTACAGCTCGGTATACCCAAAAATCACAAGCCTACATCATCGCCATTGACATATATGACAATCACTTGTTCCTTAATACAACTACTAAAAAGTCTAATTAGCAGCAAAAAAACAACAACAAAATATGAAGTATAGCTGATTCTTTCTTCTCCCTTGAAATCAAAAATAACAACTTCTCCCCTATTTCTTTCCACCCCTCTTTGTCTTCAGTTTGCCTACTCTTTTTTCCTTTTCAATATTCAATTGGTTTGAAGTTATGGCTGTGTTGCCTTTGTAAGCCAACTTTTTTGGCGAATACGACAAATTTGTAGGTATACTCGCACCATTTTCATCTCCCTTGAAGCCAATCTTCCTAGTACCAGTTGGTTGATGCGGAATCTTTTTAGCTTCAAGCCTAGTCTTAGCTTCAGAGATTCTCTTAGGTTGTATAGTTGGCTGCTCATCCTCTTCGGATTCATCTCCATCTGTATCAGTAACTGCAGCACTTGAAGGCGCAACATGTAGCTCAGGTCCAACAGATTTATTCTTTGACCTTGAAGCTCCAACAGATTTTTTTGGCATTTGTCTTTGGGTTTGAACTGCCAGTAGATAGACAAACATGTTGAGTAGAATGGTTGGTCTGTTGACTTGAAGAAGCAACACAACCAGGAGTAGGCATGAAGACACCAGATTCTTGGCTATCTCGGGGTGCTAACACTAGTACATCTTGGACTGGTTCTGTAGTTATGTCAATATATGATAACAGATCAATGTCATATCCTTCCCAAGACTGATGCATTTTTTTTTGTGTAGACAAGTTGAGGAGATAAGACCCATTTTCCCCCATAATTAAATACTATATCCACTGTATCAACCATTCTTCAATAAATTCACATGAAAAATAATAAAGAATTGAAATTGTCAGACAACTATATGAGTAAAAACAAACAAAAAGTAGGGAATCTAACATTATTTAATGTGGAAACAAGAAGATAAAGTAGTAGGGAATAGAAACATACCTTTAAAACAAATGGATACCAATAAACATGAAAGGGGCCCATTTGAATAGAAAATTCAAAACATGCCTTTCAAACGCACAAAATTGAGACAACAGTTGCACAAGAATCTGAAATAAATAAAAAACCTTCAAAACAATACAAAAAATCGATACCAATATCGTAAAATACTAACATCTCAATTCCATGTTTTGTTTAATAGAGACACGAGGACTTCATAAAAAGCCTTAAAATCAGAATATAAAAATTACAAAAATAAAGAGAAAATCGTAGAATTTCACCGACACCAAAATTATAAAAACCTTAACTTGATAGTACAATGGAATCCAAAACTAATTAGTTGTATAAACAAGCATATAAAACAACAAAAACTTATAAAATGTGTTCATATTCATTAGGTCGGGTAGGATTTCAAAATACACTAAACCCTAACTAAACTCAAACATTATATGAATACTACAGAGCTTACTTGAATACTATAGATTAATGAGCGTAGAAGGTAAATCTTCGTCGAGAATGGGCTTCTTCACCGTCATTTTCATCAAAATTCTGGTATCAAGACCGCATTCAGTGATTTAGGGGTGAAATTAGGTTTTGCTGTCAAAATACCCTTTTGATTTTATAGGTTGGGCGATTTAATGGTGTGGGTCGGGTTTGGGTGGGGTATTTTAATTAAATCCGATTTTAATTTAGTATTTTAATTAATTTAATTTATAATTAATAAAAAATTGCCACGTGTTCAATAGAATTTCTAATTATGGTTTTAAAAAATTCTGCTAATTGTGATGGTATATTTGATCCACAAAGGTGGATGGAGGGGTATTGTTGGTCCAATAGATAAACAAAGGGTATTCTTGAGACAATTTTAATAGATGAAGGGTATTTCTGACCCTTTCCCAAATTTTATATATCGTATCAATATAATATTCAAATAAATAAATAAAATGTATCATATATAAATATAATATTCAAATAAATAAATAACATATATAATATATAAATATAAGATATATGCATCAAACTTAATTTATATAGAAAATATATAATTTATCACATATATTAAAATAATATATGTAATATCAAAATTTGAATGTCAAAAAGAAAAAAGAGAGAATTTTTCCAAGAAAATTTTAAACAAAAAGAGAAGAAGATATTTTAGAAAAAGGAAAATGAAATTTTTTTCAGCTGCACTATTTTAGGGATTTTTTTGGGGTTAAAAGGACACGAATTATGTAGAAAATAAAATAAGTTGTTATCCTTATAATAGTCATTTGAGATTTAATACAAACTAGTTCGAAATTTTCCCATGAAGTGAATTAGAACAAGTTTTAGTTCTCCTAACAAAATAAGTTCCTACAATATCTGCCCAAACTGCCTATTGTGCACACATCAGTGGAACTTTAAAAAAGTTGATTTCCAGTTGAACCACAGAGCCTGCTCCCATTTTTGCTAAGGCATCAACAACACCATTCTTTTCTATGAAGCAATGTGACACCACCGGATTTTCTATTCTTCTTAGTCTTAACCTGCATTTATCAATAATGGAGTTATAATGTAAATTGACCACCGATAACATAGAGATAACCTCTTTCGAATCAATGTTCATTTCCACAGGTAGAAACTAGTGGTCCTCTACCATTTTTAGTCCTTCTATGAGAGCCATTAGCTCTATATGATTGTTGGTGGTCCATGGGAAGCCTTTGGAGAATCCTAAAATCTAGCCTCCATTAGAATTTCTTACTATTTCCTAATCACCCATTTTCCGGTGTTACCTAGATAGGAACCATCATGTTTAACTTGAATAGACCTTCAGTGGGGCAGAATCCACTTCACATTAATGTTAATGCATCAAGTAGAGGGATTGTTGGAGCATTCCAAGTGAGTCTGTTCAACAATTTCATCATAAAGTTGATTGAAGAAAAACTTGTCTTTTTTTTTCTAAAGACATTGTGATTTCTATTCTTCAGAGTGGTGATTACAAACCCCACAATTAGGAATGATAGGGATCCCCATTTGGATAGAGTGAGGTTGGTTGGCTGTCCAAATCCACTAAAAATTATCTTGAGAAGGATTTCTATGAATAGTTTTGGAATCAGCTATAAGGGTGTAGGTGCTCGTACTAGAGAAAAGGCCATTATCGTTTAACCTTCATATAAGTTGGCCAAAGGATATTCTGGGTTTATATGAAAAAAGACATTGGATGTTGAGGGAAAAATCAGTGGGAAGTTGATGAGAAAAGTCCCTAAAGTTTCAATCCCCTCTATTCCAAATATCAACAAACTTTAACTTGGCCTGGGAGATGCTAAGAGGGCCTTAGATCAAGTTCCTTAGAGGGTCAAGGTTGGGAATACATCTTTATATCTAGAAGTTAATCTTGTCACCAATGTGGACAATCCATTGGGCACCTTTCTTATAGTAACCCCATCTATCATGGATGTTCTTGTAGGTTCTAGAAGCATTAGGTTTGCAGGTCATATAATGGTTGTTGTATTTGTTATAGAGAATGTTTTCCCAGAGGATATTATGATTATGGGCGTACCTCTAAGCAACGCTAGTAAGCATAATGTCATTCTTAAAAGGAACCTTTTGCAAACCTAACCCACCATATTTTTAGGCAGGGTAAGAATATCCCATCTTACCAAGTGCATTCTTCTTTTCTTAATGGTAGTTCCCAAATAAATTTTCTTTGGGTCCTATCAATGATAGAGTGGATTTTACTAGGGAGAGAGATGTATTACATAACATGGGTGAGAACACTGCTTAGAGAAGATTTTGTAAGGGTGTCCCTTCCAGCTATATTGAGGAATTTAGTTTCCAACCAGTAACCTTGGTGTTGAGGTTATCGACAATGAATTGGAAATATCTATTACAAGGCTTGTCATGAAAAATAGGGAAACCCAAGTATTTCCCAAAGGATTCTTTGGTTTGAATAGAGAGAAGATTTGTTAGGAGATCTTTTTTCTCAGGGGGCAGTTCTTTGAGAAGATTACTTTGGACTTGGAATGTTAATCTTTTGGTCAAGTAAAGGCTGAAACAGTCAAGAATTCTGTTGATAGTGGAACAATTTCCTTCAGTAGCCTTTGTAAAGAGGGTTAGGTCATCAACAATGAATAGGTGGGAAATTTTTTAGCCCCCTGTGCTGATAGAGATAGGTTGATAGTTTAAGATATTCACTTCATGCTTAATTCTCCTAGAGAAGAGATCCACGTATATGATTAATATGTAAGGGGATATAAAATATCCTTGTTAGAAACTTCTTATGGTGAGAAGCATTCAGTTCTTCAACCATTAGTCAATATAGAAATAAAAGAGGAGAAGATATAATACATGATGAGAGAGTTCAGCTTGGGAGGGAGGTTGAAAAAGTGAAGGGCCTGTATAATGAAAAATCATTCAAGTTTGTCAAAATCCTAATCAAGATCAATTTTAAAATTCATGTTGGCCTACTTACCTTTTAGTTTATGAAAGTGGAAGATGGCCTTTTAGACAATAATGACATTATTTGAGGTCCTTTTATTATGGAGGAAGCTGGATTAGCTCTGGCCAATAATCTTAGCCAAATGAGGTTTGAGCCTTATTTCTATGATCTTGGTGATGATTTTATATTGGGTGTTGTAGAGCCCAATGGGTTTGAAGTTCCTGAGATTTATGGTTTTAGTATATTTGGGGATAAGGCAGAGATAGGTAAAATTAACCTTTGCCTCTATGGAGCTAGAATTGAAGTTGTTAATACAAAACTTGTTAACAGATTGGCCCATAATGTCCCAATAACTTTGGTGTATGAAAGAATGGATACCATTAAGCCTCGGGGCCTTGGTAGGCTTAAAAGAGAAAATGATTATTTTAATCTCTTCAGGGGTAGCAATACTATCTAAAAGAGCATGATCCTCATCTCTTATGGATCTCCAGAAGAGAGGTAATCCTGGAATCTAAGGGTGGAGGTAATATCTTTAGTGCTAAAGAGGTTAATATAGAAATAAAGGATAAAAAATTTAATGGCATCAAGGGAATAGTTCCAGTTGCCTTATTCTCTTTTAGATAATTAATCTTGTTTCTTCTCCTCCTGTTAAGAGTGTAATTGTAAAAGTATTTAATATTTTTATCACCTTCAATGAGCCAGTTAATTTTGGATTTGAGTCTCTAAAATTCCTTCTCATGCCTAAGGATGGAACAAAAGTCCTTGGTGAGACACCTCTTAAGCTCTTGAAGGTGGTAGATATAAGGGTAATTGGGGATTTTTGGATCCCAACTAGCCCATCAAGAATATTCTTCTTCTAGTGCAAGATATTCCCAAAGGTTTTTCTATTCCAAATCATAACATGAGACTCAAAGTAAGGGATGTCCTAAGTAAGAGGGTTTTTGAGTCAAAAGTGTTTTTGACCATATGGATGAAACTAGGGTGGAGCGCCATATTATTTCTATTCTAAAGGTTTTATCAAGGATTAGGGGGAGGGGGTTCTCTTAAGTTTCACAAGAAAAATATAGTGATCAGAGTGAGTTCTGGGAAGGTAGGTAACAAAACCTTAAAAAAAAAATGAATCCAGACCTTATTAGAAAGCCATCTATCTAGTCTCTCAAGGGCAATGCTATTTATATTACTATATATTTTATTGGCCCAGATAAATTTGCTGCCTTTGAAACCATGATCAATTAGACTAAAAAGATTGATACAGTCCCAGAAAGCAGTGGCCCTAGTATTGTTAATACTATTGCCACCAAATTTCTCAAAGGCCTTAAGTACTTCATTAAAGTCTCTTCCTATAAGCCAAGGGATATGGGGGGAATCTTTTATTGTATTAGCAAATTCAATCAGCTTAGCCTAGAGGGTCTTTCTATCTTTAAAAAAATGTACTATCATAAATTACTCTAAGAAACCAAGATGAAGGAGGATTATTTAACTTAACAAAAATATGAATTCTTTAAGGGAACACATCAACATCCTGGATTCTGAGGGTTGAATTGTCCCACATGATGACAATGCCACCAGAGTTCCCTAAAGTGGGGAGTTGGATTTAACTGTTGTAAACTAGGGCTTCAGCCAGGGCCTTATGGTCAGACATTCTGGTCCTAAGAAGGGCTATGAGGAATGGTCTATGTATGTTAACCATAGACTGACTGTGCCTTCTGAAATCGACATTATTGTCCCTTCTAACATTCTATATGATTGTACTCATCATAGATGGGGAAGTCGATTGTTGTGGCTCCTCTATTATCCCTTTGCCCTTGTCTTGTAGGAAGGGATTTGTAGTCATTGTTTATTTTTTATTCTTGGATACAAGGCTCACCCTTGGTGGAATAGAAAATAACTGTTCCTAGGAGGTTGAATTCTAAGTTAAACTTATTGAGTTCCAGGGGAAATAACACTATTATAAGTTCACTGATAAGGTCCTCAAAGATTTGAAAGATAGGTCTTTCTAGAGTAATGACCTCTACTTTTTGACCCTTAAGAGAAGATAAAATCCTTTCTATTTTACTGTTTTTCTCTTTTATGACCTCTATAGTCTTGGATCGCTCCATCATTTTCATAGATAATGGGTGATAAGAGAGTTATGATGTACTCACTCAGATGTTAGTCTGTGGGAGGTCCCCAGAGCTTCTCACAAAAACTGTGCCCTTTGACAGGAGGTCTGGTATCTTTGAAGGGGGAGAGGGTTTAAGGGATAGACTTTGACCTATGTTGTTTAGTTCTTCCAAAATTAGTTTCGAGCAGAGATTCAAAGAGAGATTTTGGCTGAAGATGCTCATCAAGGTGGTCATCCAAACATTCTGACCATACTTTATTAAACCTTGATTCAGACCCCTTCTTATTAATTAGGCTAGGTATAGTGGGTCCTAGATTAGGATAATGATGGATCTCTTCTTCACCTATAAGTGTAACCACTTATTGTGATAGACGAATCTCTAACCAAGATATTAGGTGATGGTCTGTTCCTAGTGGTTTGGTATGTAAATCATAGGTGGTAGAAGATTTTGGCATAGGGATGCCATTAGTGGAAACCTTAGTGGAAGGAGAGGCAATAAAAGTAGTAGCTGATTGAGAAGGGAGAGTTGGGTTTGTAGTTTTAGAATTATCCATTGGTTGAGTGTAAAGATTTCATCATTATTGGTATAGGCTGTATTAAGTGATTAGCTATTAGAAGTGACAACTACAGAGTTGTAATTGAAAGAAGTTAACAATTTAGTAGAAAGAGTTATTGGAATTTGGATACTAGAAGGAGAGAGGGAGTGAGAAAAATTAGGGCACTTTTCCAACTCAACCTTTAAAGGAGCATCCCTTAATCTAAGAGATATATTGGAAGTGGGTTGGATAGTAATGGGTCCAAATAGAAGAAAGTCCATGGGTACCATAGAGGCTGAGCCTTCTTAGGCTAGATTTTTTTAGTTGGCCCATGGTCTATGTGCCCTTTTTATTGATTTTGGAGGACTTCCTGCTCAGTGATCTTAGATTTGGGAACAAATTTGAGTTTGATTAAAACAGTGACCTTCCATACTCCGGAAGACTCCATTTCATGTTATGGACTTCTTTTCATACTTTTATTTATTTCTTAGACTTTGGTTTGGCTATGGTTGGGTGCACGTCCTGGCCGGATGTTCTTAGATTTCTGTTAGAGGCTTTATGTGACTATTATGGGCATGGGCAGTTTCAGTATTGGTGTCAACCTTGGCATTAGTATTGGTATTAGGGATGACACCGGTTGGATATTTGGTTGGCTATGGTTATGAACTTCTTTAAATGCCTTTCAGTTATAATTGTTCTATCTTGTTATATGTTTGAAATTCATCTGAACTACAGTATAAAGCAGTTATGGTTGGGTATTAGGGGCGGTCTCCGATCCGGGTTGGACTTGAGATTCCTGACATGACTAGGCCCTAGTTCAGGCGTGTTAGATTGGTATCAGAGCCCTAGGTTCATGGTCAATTAGGAGTCCACAAAGCTGTGTCAAGTATTGTCTCTTTTAAGGAGATGTAGAATACCACATTTATCAGGGAGAGGCTACGAGACATTTAGGAATGTTTCTCTTTCTTATGTTCTATTTTTACGCTATAGAGTATAAGGTCCTGAATTCCCCTCTAATTCCTATTTGTTTATTTCTTAGATCATGCCTTCTCGATGATCTAAAGCTCATGGAAATTTCTCTGTCCTATCTAAGGAAAATATAGATGGGAAAAATTCTACTTATGGGGTCCAAACTCGGTCTAGGGGTCAACCTCCTGATTGTTCTCCTAGAGTTCTACCGGTTACCTCCATTCCTCCTTTAGTTCCTCAGGCTGATATGATTAATACTGAGTTTCATCAGTCTATTCATATGTTGACACAGTTGGTAGCTTCTCAAACTGGTCATGGTGCATCTGTTACTCTATCTTCGTAGGCCACAAGGTTTGGTCAATTCATGAGGTTGAATCCTCCAAGCTTTACTAGTATTAAGGTGGAGGAGGATCCTCAGGGTTTTTTGGATGAGATGGAGAAGATCTTTTGTGTTATGTATGCCACGAATATGGAGGGTGTGGAGTTTTCTGTCTACCAGTGGAAAGATGTGGCATACTAGTTATAACGCTTCAATTTTTTGGAACTGGAATGCCACATGGTGCTCATGATCCCAAAGGACCATGAGCTAACCCTCTTCTGATATCTATACCTGAGCACTGCATAATACAATAACATAAATGCAAAAAATAGTAAAAACTTTCCATAAGGTTCAAACATCTAAAATACTAAAAATTGAAAACTAAATACTAATACATCTGTCTGAAAAAACCTCTAACTGTATGAACTGTGGAGTTGATGGGACATGTCCCCAACTAACTCTGTCTACTGAAAATAAATTGAATCTAATGAAGTACTGAAATAAGAAACATCCTTGGATGATAAGGACTCATGCTATGTCTACCGCTGCTGATTGAGTCTGGATTTCTAAGGGTACTCTGGATCTCGTGCTTCTGAACCTATGATGTCAAATAAAACACCACAGCGCAAATGCATTAGTACGTTTGAATGTATTGAGTATGCAAATGGGGTAAAGCTGAATGAAAGGGCTTATGCATGAACACAACTTAACTGAATGATATGCAAAAGTTGGATTAGCATATATAGAGAATCTATAACTACTTAACATACTGTGACTGAGCATACTGGGACTAAATCTGATAACTTGTTCTGAATCTGAAACTGATTCCCATACTTATTAATACTAATAAACTGGATGACTGAGTCTACTGATAATGGATATCGACTGGCTAAATTTAAGATCAAACTTATCTAGCGGGATGACCTCTAGATCTTTTGATAATGATTAAGATTTACTAAGTTTGAGATCCGGCCTTATTGACGGGTGATCTATAGAACTGATAATGATAATACTCAACTGAATCTGAGACTGAGATCAAGCCTACTTGATGGGTGATCTCAGTAGGTATTAATACTGAATAACTTTGTGTGAGATCAGGCCTATCTAACGGGTGGTCAATAAATCACTGGAACTATCTGAGTTCCTTACTGAGATAGATGACTGTATATGATAGTCCTGATTTTTGAGTTCTACTCTGAAGACTGATACTGAAACTGCAACTATGGGAGTGCTCACTTAACCGACATGCCCTGAATTTGAATTGGTGGGGTTCAACCTGTAACCCCAGTTGGAAGGGTGTTAATACCATGCCACGGGTAAATACCTCTCTGGTCAAGCCTATCTGATAGGTGACCCTCATAGGAAGTCAAGCCTAAGGCAGTATAATAGTCAAGCCTCTCTGACGGGTGACTCCTACATCCTATGCTGGCTACGCAGTTCTAGAGTTTAGGGATTGCTACTAATGACTCTACCTCTTTGACGGGGATTCACCATCCCTGCACTTGCTCGGTACTAGTTCCTACTCCCAACTGAAAGACTCTGAACTGATTCTTAGAATTTGTACTTGAACTGAACTGAAGTTGTTACTAAGTTTCTTACTTGACTGAGCTGACTGTGTTCACTTGGTTCCGTTATCTGATGGAATACTACTAAATCTATTATCTGACTGAATGATACTAAGTTCTAAATTGATTTCTTGAATGCTACAGAGATATGAGCTGAGTACTGAACTGAAGCTTGAATGATAATGATACTTAGATTACAGAGATTTCTTAAGTTCTATAACTGTCTGAGAGTTCTGAATTCTGTAACTGACTGAGTTCTACTGATCATAGCACGATTGAGATTATCTTGAGACTGACTCGGCTCTTGGTAGACAGTTATATTCTTTTGGGTACAAGTACCCCCAAGACTCAATGGAAGGAAAATGACACACATGATACTTCTTGATCATAGGACTAACATCCACAATTCATAATACCATAAGTAGGGCATTTCATACTACACATGGTTCTCAACACCTTATACATGAAAGGGAATACATATAAAATGGGTATACTTGCATACCTCAACATCATGTGCATTCCATATCACAACAACTCATAACAACAATACATATCAATAACATGGAATTCATGTGGAAACATAAGGAATAGAATATGGACTTGTCATTTAAGCACTATTAAGTCATAAAAACATGGATTCCAATTCTCTATCGTCACTGGGGGGCTGGAATTGATGGATTTCTACCTAAGGCTGACGACATTTGTGATAAGTCGTCACACTGTGATAAGTTATCAAGAATATTGTCACTCAGTTTTCCAGGCTGACATGCTGGAGTAAAATGAGTATAACTTTTTACCCCGGTATCAGATTTGAGTGAAATTAGTATCATTGGAAAGATAATTCAAAGATATTTCATTTGACATATAGAAGGTCCTCTAATTATATATATATATAAGGAGTTATGTTTGATTGAAGTTGACCTAAGTTTTGACGCTCACTAAAACTTGAACGATAGGAAAGCTTTCAACTTGTCCTTAAGTTAGGGGACCTCTATGATCTAAATTCATGCTCAAATAGATTCCCACACTAAATAATGATTAACACACTAAATTTACATAGGATTTGAGGATTTTGGAATGTCTACGCATATGAATGGCGGATTTTCATTCTAGTCTGAAATATGGGGCGTTACATTATCTTCCTATTGGAATCATTCATCCCCGAATAAAACTTGATAGACTGAGAATACTGATAGACTAAAATTACTTAAAAGACATAAATTTTTGAAACATTACTATATGGATAGAATTAGTGACATGCTAAAAATTCATACTGAACATGCATATTTGATGCATGACTATTTAACGGAATTCTTATACTGAGCATGCATACCTGAAGCATGAAATATATGACTGATCAGTTCCATGAATGCATAACTAGATACACTGATAAGCTAAGCTTCTACTACTGAGCATGCTTATCTAATGCATGAATACTTGACTGAACTGACTCTTAAATACTTGAATGAATATGTACTGATAACTGATACTAGATTTGTAAGAAATATTTGGATATACAATTGAATGGGTTTAAAGACATAAAATCATGGAGAAATTATGGGGTATCTCCCCATTGGGACTCTATGTCCCTCTAAGAAGGCTTACTTTACTGATACACTGGGGCGATGCATAGGGCATCTACAAACTAGATCATGACTAAACCTCGGGAGTCTGAAACTAATGCATATCATGAAGATAAAAGATTCTTACATACCCAAATCTATGTCAAGAAAACTTTCTGGATCATGACGAGTCTGAAGTGAATAGAGTCGGTTTTGATGCTAACCACTATTGGTACTAGGAGTGGTGCCCTACTAACGCGAATCTCTACCTTTCTGAGCTAAAACCCTACACTTCCACACTTTGTAACCTGGCTTACCATATCTAAAATATACCTGACGATTGGCTATGCATGCACCTAGATGGTTCTTGCCACACTCTCTATAAAGCGGATAAGTGCGCTTACTTCCAACACTACTCTAGGCTTTAGAGCCTGGCACCCCATCATGACTGATATCTCTAAAATTTGGTGCAGCCACACTAGCTGAGGATGAAGCTGGGACTGAAGTTTTCTGACTATGGTGAGAACGATTACCACCCTATGACCCAACTAGAGAAAAAATATAACTACCTGCTTTGAATCTCTTATTAGATCCCTCATTCTCCTTAGATTTATCTGTCTCTATCTACTGGGCATGCATCATTAACCTAGCAAGATTCATGTATCTATTGAGCATAGCAATTCTACACTCCTTCAACACCAACCCGGACACACCAGTCTCAAACTTACTCATACTCGTTCTAAGGTGGGCTATCAAGTCAGGAGCATACTTAGCTAACTGGTTAAACTTAATACAATACTCCTTCACTATTATGGAGCCTTATCTCAGGTTCATAAACTCTTCTACCTTAGCGTCTCTCATCTCTAGCAGGAAAAACTTATCTAAGAAGGCATCCTAAAATATCTGCCAAGTCATAGGAGTTGCATCTTCCCCTCTACTCTTCTTCCACAGTACTACCCAATCATGAGCAATATCTTTCAGCCTATAGGATACTATTTTCACACTCTCCTCCTCTGACACATGTATAATCTGGGTGATCTTCTTTACCTCTTTTAGATAAAGCTGTGAGTCCTCACCTGCTATTAACCCAAAGAATTCTGGCGGGTTCATTCTCATAAAATTTTGGATCCTGGCTATGGCTGAATCCCCATCTTACTGAGGTAGGGCTGCAGGCTGACATTTTCCCTAAATACTAGTGGTCACAGCTTAGGCTAACGCCTTAAAAATTTCCTGAAACTCTACATGTGACACATGCTTATTCAAAAAATCTATGGGCTGAGGTGGCTAATTGTTATTCCTATGGGCATTCTCTGCGAGGAGGCATGTTCTGCAAATGGAAGAAGAATAAGGGTTAGACTGAGAGTTCAACTTGATCTTTTTTCTCACTGGCACGACATGAATACTAAAAGAAGGAAAACTGTTCCTAAAACATCTTATAGCCTCTTGTACATAAATGTGGCACGCAATACACCCATGTATAAGACTCTACTAGATGCGGCTTTTAGACTTCCTAGGACACTATTGAACCTTAGGCTCTGATACTAAGTTTGTAACACCCTAATTTCTGGAACCGGAATGCCACACGGTGCTCATGATCCCGAAGGACCACAAGCTAACCCTCTTATGATATTTATACCTAAGAACTGCATAATACAATAAAATAAATGCAAAAACTAGTGAAAGCTTACCATAAGTTTCAAACTTCTAAAATACTCAAAACTAAAAACTGAATACTAATACATCTGTCTGAAAAAACCTCTAACCGTCTAAACTGTGGAGTTTATGGAACATGCCCCAACTAACTTTGTGTACTAAAAATAAACTGAATCTAATGAAGTACTGAAATAAGAAACATCCTCGGATGATAAGGACTCACTACTACATCTACCGCTACTAACTGAGTCTGGACTACTAAGGGTACTCTAGATCTCGTGCTTCTGAACCTATGGCATCAAATAAAATACCATAGCACAAATGCGTCAGTACGTTTGAATGTACTGAGTATGTAAATGGGGTAAAGCTGAATGCAAGGGCTTATGCATGAACACAACTTAACTGAATAATATACAAGAGCTGGATTAGCATCTATAGAGAATCTATAACTACTTAACATACTATGATTGAGCATACTGGGATTGAATCTGATAACTGTTACTGAATATGAAACTGATACCCATACTTATTAATACTAATAAACGAGATGACTGAGTGTACTAATAATGGATATCGACTGGCTGAATCTTAGATCAAACCTATCTAGTGGGATGGCCTCTAGATATTTTGATAATGATTAAAATTTACTAAGCTTAAGATCAGGGCCTAACTAATGGGTGATCTCTGGAACTGATAATGATAAGACTCAACTAAATCTGAGATTGACATCAAGACTACTTGATGGGTGATCTCAGTAAGTATTAATACTGAATAACTTTGAATAATACCAGGCCTATTTAATGGGTGGTCCGTCGGTTCCAGAAAATTGGGGCGTTACACTAGTGGTACAAGTAATGAGATCAATTAAGGGGTAATGATGTTGAGTCAAACCTATGGGAGAATTTATCTACTTTCCTGGACTACTTCTTTCTTTAAGAGTTAAGGGAGGCTAAGGTAGAAGAGTTGTTTAATCTAAAGTAAGAAAAGATGTCAGTCAAGGAGTATGACTTGAAGTTTTACCAGTTATCTTGGTATGCTCCAAAGATGGTTTCTAGCATGAGTGCTACGATGAGAAAGTTCACTTTTGGGTTGTCCTAAGACTTGATATTGGAAAGTAAGAATGCCTTATTGATCAAAGACATGGATATCTCTAGGTTGATTGTGTACATCTAACAAGTATCGAGAGAGAAAAATAAGCAAACTAAGATAGAGGAGAGGCAGGGCAGGAATTTTAGGTTCTCTGAATAAGGTGGTGGCCAATAATAGAGTGGTAGGGATGGTGAAAAGTGGCCCAAGAAGAATTAGGGAAACTTTGGGTCATACTCAATGGCTAGTTCTCCCTACCCAAAGGCATTAGGTGACGGACATTTCTAAGGTGGCAACAAATTTGAGGCACAGAAAGCCCAATCTTAGGCTAGAGGGACCAGTTAGCTCTATCATATACTCCCTACAGGTACTGTCATAGATTATATCGTGGTTATTATGAAGAAAGAAAGGATAAATACTTTAGTTATGGTCAGCCAATGCACATGATTAAGAGCTGTCCAGTGGCCAAGGTTGCTTTGGGGGATAAAAATGTTCCAGTTGCTTCATCATCAGCTCTGATACCAAAGAATGCACTATTTAGTTTTGGCACTAGTCAAAATTGTCTTTATGCTCTCACTACCTAACAAGAATCCGAGGCATCGCCTGATGTCGTGACTGGTATGTTGGAACTGTGTGATGTGTACTATTTACTTAATACAAGGTCCTCTCTCTCTTATGTGACCCCATTTAAAGCTGTGCATTTTGGTTTTAGTTTGGAGTGTGTTTCAGATCTTTTTTTTGTTTCTACCTTGATGGGTGATTCTGTGGTGGCCAGCAAAATCTATAGGGCTTATGGGTATCTGCAGGTGGTTGGGAGACTTTGGTGTATTTTTTTGATCTAGATATGATTAATTTTGATGTCATATGAGGGGTGGCCTAGTTGCACTCGTGCTATGCATCTCTAGACTGTCGGACTGGTAAGGTCATCTTTAAATTTCTTGATGGGTTAATTATTGGTTGGGAAGGTGGTTCCCTAGCTCCTAAGGGGAAATATGTATCATATATTAGAGCTCAAAGATTAATCTCCAAGGGGTGTTTTTATCATCTAGTCCAAATTAAAGATTCTAATTCGAAGAGTTCTTCTTTGCATTCTATACACGTGGTGAATAAATTTCCTGAGGTATTCCTTGATGAACTTTTTGGTATTTCTCTTGATAGAATGATTGAGTTTGAGATCAATCTTGGTCCTGACAGTCGTCCTATTTTTATTCTCCCATATAGAATAGCTCTGGATGAGTTTAAGGAGCTTAAGGAGCAACTAAAGAATCTTTTACACAAGGGTTTCATCTATCCTAGTGTGTCTCCATGAGGTGCACCGGTGTTATTCATACATAAGAAGGATGGTTCTATTCGAAAGTGGATTGATTACCTACTGTTGAACAAGGTGACGGTAAAAAATAAGTATCCCTTCCAAGGATAGGTGATTTGTTTAATCAGTTGTAGGGTGCTAAGTTTTCTTCAAAATTGATCTTTGATTTGGGTATCATTAGTTAAATATTAGGTAGATAGATATTCCTAAGATTGTCTTTCATAACCGGTATGGGAAATTTGAGTATCTGGTCATGTCTTTCGGGTTGACAATACCCCTACGACATTCATGGATTTGATGAATAGGGTCCTCCATCAGTTTTTGTATTTGTTTGCCATTGTTCTTATAGATGACATTCAGGTGTACTCTAAGTGTAAGGTGGATTATATTGATGACCTTTGTATTGCGTTGCAAACCCTGAATGAACAGCAGTTGTATACCAAATTTTCAAAATATGAGTTTTGGTTGTACGTTGTCACTTTTCTGGGTTATGTCATTTTGAATGAAGGGACTATTGTGGATCCCTAGAAAGTTGCATTGGTTAAGAAGTGGCCTAAACTAACGACTCCAAATGACATTTAAAGCTTCTTGGGTTTAGCGGGTTACTATAGGAGGTTTGTGGAGAGTTTTTTACTATAGCTGCTCCATTGACCAAATTGACTCAGAAGAAGGTAAAATTCTTGTGGTCTAATGCTTGTGAGGGTATTTTTGAAAATTTAAAGGATAAGCTAACTTCGACTCTGATTTTGATTGTGGTTTACTGTGATATATCTCGTGTGAGGATTAGTTGTGTTCTGATGCAACATGGAGAGGTAATAGCCTATACTTCCAGATAGTTAAAGGTGTATGAGAGAAATTATTCAACTCATGACTAGGAACTGTTAGCTGTGGTGTTCACATTGCGAATATGGAATTACTATTTGTATGAAGTACATGTGGATATATTTTTTGATCATAAGAGCCTGTAGTACGTGTTTACTTAGAAGGATCTTAACCTCAGGCAAAGAAGATGGCTTGAGCTTTTTAAGGATTATGATATGAGTCTTCACTACCACATAGATAAAATTAATATTGTTGTTGATGCTTTTAGTAAGTTATTCATGGGGAGTTTAGCTTATGTGGATAAGGAGAGGTGGGAGTTGGTGAAGGACATCCACCGTCTGGATAATCTTGGAGTTCGTCTCTTGGACTCCAAAGATGGTGGTGTATTTGTGCAGAAAATAACATGGTTATCTCTTGGTGCTAAAATCAAGGAGAAAAGAGTGTCAAATTACATTATGATGAGGATAAAAAATAATATAGGTGGGCAGAAGATGATGGCCTTCGAGATTAGTTGTGATGGTACTTTGTCATACCAAGGGAGATTATGTGTTTTGATGTAGATAGTTTGCGAGAGAGGATCTTGGCTGAGGCGCATGAGTCATGCTATGTTGTTTATTTTGGTTTGATAAAAATGTATCATGACCTGAAGGAGATGTATTGGTGGAATAATATATTTATGGCCAAGTGTATGGTGTGCCAATAAGTAAAAGTTAAGCACATAACCCAAAGAATTATATCAAGAGATTGATTTGCCTGAATAAAAGTGGGAGGTAATCATCATGGATTTTGTTATTGATATCCCTCAGTCTCGGAATCAATTTGATTCGGTTTGGCTCATTGTGGATAGGATTACAAAGTCAGCCCACTTTATGCCAGTGAGGACTAACTTCTCGGCTGAGGATTATGCAAGGTTGTGCCTTCAAGAGATTATGAAGGTTCATAGGGTGCCTATTTCTATCATCTCAGATCTTGGTATGCAATTTTCATCTCATTTTTGGTGGTCATTTCAGAAAGAGTTAGGGACTAAGGTGAGTCTGAGTACTACTTTTCACTTGCAGTCAGATTGGCAAGCAGAAAGGACTATTCAAATATTAGAGGATATGCTTCGGGCTAGCGTAATTGACTATGGTGGTAGTTGGGGTGAGCACTTACTTCTTGTAGAGTTTTCTTACAATAATAGCTACCACTCTATCATTGGGATAGCTCTTTTTAAGGCATTGTATGGTAGGAGGTGTAGGTTCCCTATTAGGTGGTTTGAGTTTAGTGAGGTAGATATGTTTAGCCCAGATTTGGTTCACCAAGCTATAGAGAAGGTGAAGGTGATCTGGGATAGGCTTAAGGCTTTCCAAAGTTGCAAAAAGTCCTATGCATATATGAGGCAAAGGGACTTGGATTTTGAGGCTGGGGATAGGGTATTTCTGAAGGTGTCTCCCACGAAGGGAGTGATGCAGTTTGGGAATAAAAGGAATCTCAGTCCCTGGTATATGGGTTCTTATGTTATTTTGAGGAGGGTTGGCAATGTTGTATATGAGTTGGAGTTGCCTTGTAGCTTGAGCTCCATTCACCCGGTGTTTCATGCTCTATGTTGAGAAAGTGTGTTGGTGATCCATCCCAGGTTGTGCCTATCAAGGATATTGGCATTTCAGATTTGCTATCTTATTAGGAGATCCCGGTTGAGATCTTGGATCGACAGGTACGTTGATTATAAACCAAAGATGTGGCCTTGGTAAAGGTTCTATAGAAAAACCGTAAGGTGGAAGAGAGGATGTAAAGTCTAAGTATCCGATCCTGTATTCTGCTTCAGAAATTCACATATAAGGTATGTGTTTTTCCTACCATCTTTGTTTTCTAACTTGGTTAAAAGAATGATTAATTTCCTTGCATCTTTGTTTTATGTTCTTGTTAAAGGTATAAAGCTGAATTCCTTGGTGTTCTTTTTTATGTCTTAAATTAAAGAGTAGAGATGTTTGGGGGGTTTGATCATGCTTGTACTACCTTATTCTATTATTCGGGGATGAATGATCTAAGTGGGGGAGAATTGAAACACCCTGGGTTTGGAATTTTGCAAAATTCTTGAGTCTTAAGCTTTCTGATCAACATTCGGATCACCATACTAGTTGTATGGTATGGGTATGGGTACGGGTCAGGTGACCTAATCCATAAGATGTCCAGTGTGTGGTGGTTTAGTTTTTATTATGGTTACGGGTTGGGTGGTAATTAGTCATATATTCATGTGATGAGAGATAAGGTCCAAATCGTATGTTGTCGAGTGTTTAGCGTTGAGGTTCTACGTAGGGTATGACTTAAAGGGTACTTATCGTGTGGTGATGGTATGAGTTAAGCTAAGGAGTCACATGTTGGACATAATATGGTGTCCAACTCTCTGATCAAGAAATGATTAGAGGGTACTACTTGTATGATGTGGATACGAGTTGATAGGTCCAACCATACCCTCCTGCGTCCTTTTTATGATTTAAGTTGGGGGTAGTTTTGATATTTCCCCTTAATAACTCTTTTGGACCCCACAACATAAAACACCTTTGGAGGCTTCCTTAACCTATTATTCACAATCAAACACTCTCAAACTCTTTTAAAATCTCTCTTAAGCTCTTGGGTTAAGAAAGGTTAGAGTTTTCTTTAAGGCAATCCATTAAGGCTCAAAGGGGTGGTTTCTCTCTGTCTTCCTTGTTTTCTAAGGTATGTTACTCCTACATCATTGTTAGTTCAACTAAAAATATGTTTTAATGAATGATTTTCATGTCATTATTATGGTAATGTTTTAGGTTTTGAAGTATATGTTGGGGGTTTCGGTTGTTCTTGGTTGGATAATGTTTTCCTATGTTTTTTTATGGTTTTCATGTTAGATTGTAGTTTGAACATATGGTTGCATGGGAATGGTCAATTGATATATGGTTTTGGTTTTGAAAAAATCTTATGTCCTCAACATGTTTGTTAAAATGCCTATGAGAATGATTTTGTCACATAGCTTGCCCATTATTGAAAACTTTGCATTGCATAATATGGTAATGGAACCTCAATTGGTTCAAATGGTTTTAAATGGATTGGAAAGGACTTGGTGGCCATGATATTGATTTAAATAGAAAGTTTGAAGTCAAAATTGGTTTAATGGCTTTGGTATGGCATAAATGGATAGACTTGCAAGCTCTAGTTTTGGTATGATGATACTAATGGTTAATGCCTAATTAAAAAGACTAGTTGGTAATTGGTTGGTTGTGTGTGAATGGTTTTAATATGAGAGTAAAGGGGGATGTGTTAGCAAAGTTGTGGAAGGTGGCGTTCCCGGGGGGTCCAAAACTAGAAACTCATGTTTACCGACGTGAGGTTGGTCTTGGTGACCGTGTACATTATGTCACACTTATATTTTGGGAGATGTACTAGTCATCTCAGGTTTTTCTCTGGCTTATGCGGCTAACACGCACCGGGGCCCTTTCAGCAGGGGGAGTTGAACCTATATAGCCCATAGGTGGATTTAGGATGACAAAGCTACATGATCCCAGGTTAAAGGTTTTAAAAGCATGCTAAACCTGATTCCCTTTCCCAACATGGTATATATATGTATGTATGTGATTGCATATGGTTACTTACTTTGGTTTTGAATAGTGGATTTATTTTATCCTTATTCTTGAGTATATGCTAGCGTTCACCCGCTAACCCATCTTCGGGCACTATATCCCCATGCGATGCAGGAACCGACCATACTAATCTTCCTTCTAGTGCTCTTGGATTTGGGAACAACTTTGTGTTGGACTAAAGTGAAGAGATTTCATACTCTGTAAGACTCCATTTCATGCTATGTACTTCTTTTTGTACTTTTATTTATTTCTCAGACTTTGGTTTGGCTATGGTCTGGGGCATGATCCGATTGGATGTTCTTGGATTTCTGTTAGAGGCTTTGTATGACTACTATAGGCATGGTGGTATTAGTATTGGTGTCAACCTTGGCATTTGTATTGGTATTAGGGCTGACACTGATAGGATATTTGGTTGGCTATGGTTGTGAACTTCCTTAAATGCCTTTCAATTATAGTTATTCTATTTGTTATATGTTCAAAATTCATCTGACATAGAGTAAAGGCGATTATGGTTGGGTATTTGGGTAGATCTTTGGTCCGGGTCAAACTTGAGATGCCCGACATGACTAAGACCTAGTTTGGGTCATGTCATTCTTTGACTAGATTATCTGTAGAAATTTACCAGGACAGGTAATAGTAATGGTGACACAATTTGATTGGCTCTGACAAATAGGGTAAGATCATCAACAAAGAATAAGTGGGGGATTTTGGGGCCACTACTGGTAATGCTTATAGTGGTCCAATTTTTACTCCTCATAGAATTATCAATATTTATAGAAAGTCTTTCCATTCACAAAATAAATAAGTAGGGGTATATAGGGTCACCTTGCCTGATGTCTCTAGAGGGATGGAATGGAGTGGGTTTTTTCCCATTAACCAGAATGGAGATTAATCTAGAGAAGACACAAGACATGATACAATTGGTCAACTTATGTGGTATGTCAAAGAAGATGCGGGTGTCCCCAATAAATGACCATTCTAGACTATCAAAAGCCTTTTCCAAAATAGTTTTTAGAATCATGTTGGTATTTTTCTTTCATCTTTTTGAAATGAGAAATATATTCTTGAAAAATGATTGCATAGTCATAGGCTCTTCTGGTGTCTAGGAGGCTATCTTGACTAGGGCCAACGGTTTCTAAAAGAAGGGGTCTGATCCTATTAATAATTATCTCGGTAACTAGCTTATCATTCATGTTGCAAAGGCCAATAAGCCTTTAGTTCTTCATGTTACAAGCATTGTTACACTTGGGAATGAGGCAAGAAGGGTGGAATTATTAGCTACAAGCATGGTGGAGAAAGACCTCATTACAGACGTTAGAGATTTTATTCCCCACAAGATCCCAATACCTTTGATAGAACATGGGATGAAGTCCATCAGGCCCAATTTTTTTGAGGAACTTTAAGGACAGGGCTATGAGGATTTTAGAGTCTCTAAGAGGGGCTTCAAGTTTTTCCTTAACATCTTGAAAGAGGGTGAAAGGGTTGTCATTTAGGCTATATGTAAATGGGGATGGGGATGGATGGGGGGTTGGTCAGTGGTATAGAGACTAGAGAAGAAGAGTAATATATGGTCAGTGATCTTATTCTCCCCTTAAAGGGTCTTGAGAGTGTTATCCTTAATTTAGACAATTTTGTTTCTCCTTCTTCTATTGAGAGAAAAAGGATATATTGGCGTTACCATCTGATAACCAATTGATTTTGGACTTAGTTTTTCTAGAAATCTTCTTTATTTTTGAGAAAACTACCATATTCTCTAAGCAGGCCAGTCTCAAAGTTTTGATAAAACTGACTATAGTGGTAGTGACATGATGTTTAGATTTTATCAAGTCTGGTAATGGTCTTTTATCTTTTTGAAGATGTTACCAAAGACAGTAGCATTACATATGGAATTTTCTTCTTGAAAGGTATTGACAACTCGATGAAGATTATTGGGGGAGTGAAACATTGTTTGATCAAATTACTAAAGGTAGGATGGCTACACCATATGAACTCTAACCTAAAAATTTAGCTTTGGAACTGGCTGGAGGGAGGGGAGGGGAACCAAGGAAAGAATAAGAGGGCAATGCTATGATTTAGTTCTTCGTAGATGCATGATTGTTGACTTAGGGTAATGCGTTATCCATGAGTCATTGGCAACACACTTGTCCAATCTTTCTAGAATAAGGCAAAGTCTGTTATGATGCCTCTTATTGGTTAAGGTGTATTTGAAACCTCTATAACCTAAGTCTTTCATTTTACAAGTGTTAAGACATTGTTTGAAAAGTGCTATTCTATTGTGGCTAGGACTATTACCCCTATTTTTTCACTATCCATAAGGACCTTATTAAAGTCTCCACCAATAAGCTAGTCCTCCTTATGGGTTTGGGGTAGTTGATAAAGTTCTTCCCAAAGTGTTAGTGGGGAATTAAAATCCAGGATACCATAGATCATAGAGAAAAACCAAGATTTAGGGTCAAAAATTACCCTCACCATAATATGGACTCCTCATGGTGTAACAGAAATGCTGCCTAGTTTCAACACATCCTCCTTCCATATAAAAACTATCCCATCCTTGCACCCAATAGAACTATATTAAACTTAGGCATCAGGCTTGAGAGTTTTAGTATGGACTTTATAGTTAACTATTTTTGTCTTAAGATGCACTAGTATAGCAGGTTTGTGGGTTTTAAGCATTGCCTTGCATTTTCCGCAAAAGTTAGCACTGTTTGTCACCATAGTGTTCCAAATAATAAGGTTCATTAAGTCTGGTGATAGGGGTGGTTGACTTAATAGATCTTTCCCTTTGTCCACTTGGGAGGTCTGCACTTATCCTCTATAGAGGCTGATTGTCACTGTGGGTGGTGCAAGCTCATTCATGTTCCTTAAGATTAGAGAGAGCATTCTCATTACCTTTGGATAATGTGCTATAATAGCTGCATTGTAAGGCTCGTTAAACTATCTGGGGAGTGTTTTTTCTAGAAAATAGAAGTCAATATTTGGATCTCCAAAAGCTTCTAGTACCTGGTCCATCTCTTGGTTACTTTTCCTTAGGTGTCTAGCACTAAGAGATCTACTTGTTTTGGGCTTCCTTCCTCTTTGGTTTAGGGTTTCCAAGGAATAAAGCTCAATGTTGGAAGCTTGGTAGACATGGGGTTGTGGGGTAAAATAGAAGGCTCCTGAATGTGTGCTCCATGAAGGAGTTGTGTTCCCTTGTGTTCATGCAGTTGAGAGTTTTCATTATATGGGCGTATTTCACTATCTGGTCCCAGACATAGGTACCCAACCCTTTGATTATTCTATCAACTCTCTTCTTTAATATCTAGGCTAGCCAGACTTGGTCCTATATTATGAGTATTATGGGTTGATCTTCCACTATCCTACAGTGCGAGATCAATTTCCTATAGAGTATTAGCTCTTCCCAGAACACAAAGCTCTGTTTGGTAGTGGAAGTGCTGTTACAAAAACGAAAGGGGTTCTTCAATGGAGGGATTGAAAGATGATGGGTTTGCCATTTGTTCTTGCTTTAGGACTGAGAGTGTAGAATAAAGGTTTTCTACCTCTGTCATTGCTTATAACACATGGATTGAGAGGAGTTATTTAATGCCACGACTTTGGTCACTTCAAGCATCATAGGGAAATAGTTGTTTTTCCTAGGGCTAAAAAACTTATCAAAGAGAGATGTAGTGGTGGAGGTCTCTATTGGAGTATCCAGAGAAATGGTAGGGGTAGTTGGAGGGTGGGCCCTTTGGGTCCTCTCTGAATAAATGGGTTTGTTGATTTAGGATCCCACTTGGGCCCCTACTTGGAGTGGTACAATTGTATGAGTAGTTATAGTTGACTTTTGGACTAGACCCACAATGAATCTTATTTTTATTAAATTTATTATTATTTTTATTATTTTATTATTTTGTTTTTGTAATTACTAAAAAACAATTTTACTTTTGGGAATTTGTTCCTGCTCAACATAAGTTTAGAGGTTTACCTTTCCAGAAGAGGTGTCTACTTGGTTGACCATGTTGCTGATCTTAGGGTAAGGATAATCTTAAGATTTAACTATTTCTGTGTCCACCATTTTAACTTGTATATGTGACAAATTAGTGGGGGCCCCGCATCCCCCATCTTCTTGTATTCTGGCTCTGACATTGAGTTTTCTTTTAGGGATGGTCACAATTTTCCAATCGTCTTCTATATTGGCCTTAACTCTTTGGAGGTTGATGGTTTGTCTGTTATTCCTCCATGAATTAGAAATGGACAATTTTTGAGAGTATGACCGATTAGATGACCTTTTGTTTATGGTTAATATGGTAACGTGAGTTTTGACTAGTACGTCAAGGTGTACTTGTATAAAAATTCTAGCATATCTCCCCCTTAGTGCAATTGATGTACAAATATTGATTTTGAGAAATGTCCCTTGTTTCATCCCTACTTTTTCAAGGATAGTTTTATTATAGAATTTTTTGGGATATTGTGGCAATCTTATTCAATAACAGTATGGGTCAGAGCAACTTCCTCTGGAACAAAGTTAGGTTTCCACTTGTTAATTGATAGACAACTTCCAGTCACGAACCATGGACCTTTGTGCAGGACTTTTTGCATGTTCTTGAGTTGGTTTAATATAGTGATGTAATAATCCGATCCTAGGTTGGTTAGTGTCATCAACTCCATGGGATTCCATTGTTCAACTAACTTGTCCTCAGATAATTATGGTAGAGTTTTTTCCAATAAAGTTACTTGTCCTCATATAATTATGGGAGAGTTTTTTCTAGTAAGGTTTGATGATAACCTGGAAATTTTCGACGTTGGTATATCCTTTGTTTATCCTCTTGGAAAAGTAGGATTGACTCAGGATCCGTTATATCCAATTCAATTTCCTTACCATTATGTGGGTTGTCAGATATATTCAGTCCCCGACTCTTATTTGGTAATTCTCCCTTGAAAGAGTGGTTGTTTGGATGGTCTTGATATTTTGTGTCTTCCTCCATGTTAGATGTAGTATCCGGGGGTTCTGGTGGATTTGGTGGGATTAGGGCGGTGGTTCTATATCTTGTTGTAGGGTCATGGTTTATATAGAAAGTGCTTTCTTTTGTACAGAGAGAAAGGGAAAAACTATTATAGTGTTTATTATCTCCACTTTCACCTCTCAAAATATTTTAATTACAATATTTATACACCCCTAAGTGCTGGCCTATCCACAGAAACCAAATGTATTCACTAATGTGATTACACATGCGAGCTCTTTTACAACTTTAAAGATTGGACCCCACGTGTATTTCCCCTTTTTAGTTAAATTATGGAGCTGTGGGATCCTTTTATTATTTCTATAAGTATGTATAAAATGGCCTAACAGACCTAAAACGAAAACCAAAAAGAACTAAACCAACAAAATAAACCCAGTCTAGTCTATAAGAGAGCCTGCCATTTTATAAAGACGTAACCCTAGAAAATAAGGTTTCCAATTTTTATCTCCTCTATCTTCCCCTTCATTTCGCCGCTTGGAACTTTCCAAAACCCAACCTTCCATTTCCTTTTGCTCTAGATCATACACAATTTCATCTTGATGTCAATGTTTCGTCTCTATCTCAACTCGTAAAAGTAAGTATCTTCTTCCATCTCCTCTGTTTTTGTTTTTTTCTATCTGTTGTAAACCCTTCTGCTATTTCAGTGGTGTATTCCGGTGGATGTAGTGGATTCCAAAATGGAATCAATAGATGACCTAATACATGTGTGCTTAAGAGGTCACTCTTGCTAAGTTCCATTCCTCTATCTCTATTGTCTTTTTCACTCTACTCCTATCATACACTCTAATCTCTCCTTTCTCTAGTTTAAATGATAGTGGAAACATTGAGATGTTCTCGATCTCCTTCTTTATAGAGTTCTTTCTCAGCCATAGATTTCTCCTTCCTCATTTGGCTTCAAGGCCCTCGTGTTTTATTGGTGAAACTTTTTGTAAGCTGATGTAGCTAGGCTAGGTAGCTTAGTTGTTCTCGTAGTTATGTAAGCCTCATAGTGGCACAAACTATCTTTGTAAATATCATAGTTGTGAGACATGTTGCGGCTTCTATTTTTAATTCTTTTCATGTTGTCATTTCTCGACTATTGTTCTTCTTGATTTGATTTGCAGTGTTGGTATTTGTTCTTTATCTGCATTTAAATTCTCTTTCATTCCAATTAGTAATATGTAATATGTGTTATATACAAAAGTCTCTGTATTTAATGTTAAAATTAGCAATATATAATATGTGTTATATAGTTGAATATACTTGCACATTTAAAGAATATTATTATAAAGGAGCATATAATATAGAAGAAAGTAAAGAAATAATAAATTATATTTTAATAAATTACCCGAACCATTTAGTTCAAAGATAATAAAGAGTTGGGAAGAAGCAAAAATAATAGACACTCTAAGAGCAAGAATAAAATTTTTACAACAATGGTATAGAAACTTATGTGAAAAATATAGAGAAGAATTAAAAATGGAAAAAACATTGATAAGAAATTTAGCATGTTGCAAAAATAAATAGCACCCTAATTCGGATGTGAAGAAAGGTATTATAAGAAAAGAAAAAGACATAAGAAATATAAGAAATATAAAAAATCAAAATATAAATACAAGAAACCAAGAAAAAGATATTATGTAAAAAATTATAAATACAAAAGACCATATAGAAAAAAAATCTATAAAAGAATGTACTTGTTATTATTGTGGACAATTAGGAGATTATAAATTACCTAAAAATTCAAAAAATAAACAAATATCAGAAATAAAAATAGAAAATACAGAATATATGCAGATAGATTATATAGATTATGAATTAGAAAGTGAGGATAGTATATATGAAATTTGAGAAAATGAAACAAATAATGAAATAGATAGTGAAATAGATGAATCAAATGACTGAAGAAGATATAAAAATAATAACAAAGGAAGAATATTTAAATGATGAAGGAACAGATCAAAAAATAATATTTGACAGTAACATATTTGATGAAATAAAAGAAAAAGAATTAGACTTAAGTGTAGAAAAAATATTTAAATTTATAATAAGTGCAAATTATTCAGTAGTGGTAACAGATAAAAATATAGATAAATCATTAGTATTATATTGGAAAATATCAGGAATAGAATTAATCCCAGGAAGTAAAATATTTACAGCAAGATGCAAAAATTTATATGTATTAACAATAAAACATAAAATAACAGGAAAAAAATAAGATTAATAAAATACGAATAGAAAGTCCATTCGAACAAATTGTAAAAACAATAGATTATAATGATTATAGCTATAGAAACATAGATATAGAAGAAAATTTAGAAATAATAAATGATAGAATAAGTACAACGAAAAGAATAGCTGATGAAAAATCAGAATCATCAAGCTCATAAAAAAGAACAAGTTATGAATAAATTCAACAAATAATTTAAACCAATATTACATAACAGGAAAGGTAAATGAAAAATAATATTTAATACTCTTAAATACAAGACAAGAAGAAAATTATATAGCAAAATATCTAATAAAAAATCAAGAAATAAAAACTGATAATGATATATGCCCAGATCTACTAAGAAGTTTAATAAATAGTAAAAATATAGCAGAAAAAGAAATAATAATAGGAATTAGAAAAATAAAAATAGAATTTGAAGTAAAGGAAGAAATGCAAAAAACAGACATAATATTATGAATAAAATGGCTAGAACAAGTAAAACCATATAATATAGAGCATACACAATTAACCTTAACATATAACAGAGAGAAATTATTCTTAAGAAGAGCCTTAACATAAAATGAAAATATATGTATTAATGAAGATAGTAGTAGAAGGATATTACAGCAGATATTATACGCCTATGATAGATACAGGAGCAGAAGCTAATTTATGTAGATATAATTGTTTACCAGAAAGCAAATGGGATAAATTAAAAACACCAATAATAGTTAAAGGATTTAATAATGAAGGAAGCTTAATTACTTATAAAGCTAGGAATGTAAAAATATAAGTAGGAGATAAGATATTAACAATAGAAGAAATTTATAATTATGACCTAACATCAAAAGATATACTTTTAGGAATGCCGTTTTAGATAAATTATACCCACATATAATAACTAGAACAGATTGGTGGTTTACAATACCATGTAAACAGAAAGTAAAAGCAAAAAGAGTTAATTATAAAATAAGAAAGAAAACTGATTGGATAAAAGAAAGCGAAAAAATTACACAAAAGTTAGAAAATATAAAAAATAATGAAGATACAATAGAACTAGTTGTATTTTCGATAAATAAAACAGAAATAACTATATTTTCAACAAATGAGATAGAAATAATTAAGAAAAGATTAGAACAATTATATAGTGAAGATCCATTAAAAGGATGGGAAAAACATAAAACTACTATAAAAATTGAATTAATAGATAAAAATAGCATAATAACCCAGAAACCATTAATATATAATTTTGACGATTTAAAAGAATTTAAAATGCATATAGATGAATTATTAGAAAAACAATATATACAAAAAAGTAATAGTAAATATAATAGTCCAGCATTTATAGTAAATAAACATAGTGAACAAAAAAGAGGAAAAAGTAGAATGGTTATTGACTATAGAAATTTAAATGCAAAGACTATGACATATAATTATCCAATACCAAATAAGATATTAAAAATAAGACAAATACATGGATATAATTATTTTAGTAAATTCGATTGTAAATCAGGATTTTACCATTTAAAGTTAGAAGAAGAATTTAAAGAATTAACCGCATTTACGGTACCACAAGGATTTTATGAATGGAATGTATTACCATTTGGATATAAAAATGCACCAGGTAGATATCAACATTTTATGGATAATTATTTTAAACAATTATCTAATTGTATAGTATACATAGATGATATATTATTTTATACAAAAACTAAAGAAGAACATTTAAAATTATTAGGGCAATTTACAGATATAATAGAAAAATCGGGAATAAGTCTAAGTGAAAAGAAAGCTGAAATTATGAAAAATCAGATAGAATTTTTAGGAATACAAATAGATCAGAGTGGAGTAAAAATGCTACAACATATAGTACAAAAAATAATAAATTCGAAAGACGAATTAGATACAAAAAAGAAATTACAATCATTTTTAGGATTAGTAAACCAAGTAAGGGAATATATTCCAAAATTAGCAGAAACTTTAAAACCACTACAGAAAAAAATTAAAAAAGGATGTAGAATATAACTATAATGAAGAAGATAAAAAACAAGTTCAGAAAATAAAATTACTTTGTAAAGAATTACCAAAACTACAATTTTCAGATGAAAATAGAAAATTTATATATATAGTAGAAGCAGATGCTAGCGAATGTAGTTATGGAGGAATACTTAAATACCGATATGAAGCAGAAAAATTAGAACACCATTGTAGATACTACTCAGGTACGTTCAATAAAATAGAAATAAAATGGGAAATAAATAGGAAAGAATTATGTTAATTATATAAATGTTTGTTAGCATTTGAGCCATACATTGTATATAACAAGTTTATTGTACGAACGGATAATACACAGGTACGCTGGTGGTTAACAAAGAAAATACAAAATTCAGTTACAACAAAAGAGATTCGGAGACTAGTCTTGAATATATTAAATTTCACATTTATAATTGAAGTAATTAGTGCTAACAAAAATTTTGATTGCAGATTACATATCAAGACAAAGCTGCACAGACTGATATAATAGAAAAGGATACTCTAGAAAAAATATTCAACACCCTAACTACGCTTTCAATGAAAGTGGACAGTATGGATAATGAAATAGAAAAGCTAAAGACTAATGAAGTTAAACTGAAGTCTATAGCTACAAATCAGCTAACTCAGCAGTGTGCAGAGTTATGTCAATCGGAAGACATTAAAGTTCCAGAGCTAGAAGGAGACGATGGGACACTCCATAAAACCCATAATCAATCTACTTCTGCAGGTACAAGCAAAGGAATTAGAAAAAACACAAATATGAACCTAAACAAGCTATTTGATAAACCATATATACCAAATACATCAAAAGATCCCATGTTTATACCCCCACAAATTACCATATACCGAGATAGTTTAAACCAAGACAAAAAGACTTACAACTACACAGCCCAAACATAGATAGAAAATATCTACAATGTACAAACCTTTTTAAATACTAACCTAGAGCTATAAACATCCAAGAACCAGATACAAACTGTATAACCCAAAGATTGACCGGATATAATAAGCTAATTGCTTTACCTAAAATCAAAGAAAGTCTAGTTAAAACTTACTATGAATATGGACTACTCAGTACTGTATATACCTCTAACGGAAATGAGATATCCACTATACCAGAAATATATGAAGCATTTAGCAGTTTTAAAAGAATAACCAAAGGTACCCTATTTTTATAAAAATTTACACGGCACCAACAGAGATATTATATGATGAAGTTAAAAAACCCATACAAGTTGTAAAGATAGGAATGACACGAGATATGATTATACCACAAGATATTATTCCATAACCACAAATACCTAGAATTGAGATACCAAAATTTTATGTGAATAAGAGGATTATCGGACTATCTACAATTTTGCAAGAGCTAGCGAACACATACTGCACCCAAAATCCCATATGGAGTTATTATTCAAGAAATCATGTACTACTATATTCAAATTCAAAGGAATTATGAGAAATAGATATGGAAACTATTAGGCAATGGATTCTGACGTTACTCAAACCAGAGACAGAACCTATCGCCAGAGCTATTAGAGAAAAATTTATTTCAGAAGAATTATTAACCAGATATTGCAAGACAATTGAACATAAATATCCAAATCATAAATGTTCAAAATGTAATGGAGGAGATAATGACATCCCAGAAGTTCAGCTAGAATAGAAGAAAAAATCAACCAAGTAGATAAGAACGCAAGCTGGAAGATACAAGATAAGAAGCAATAATGGAGATATGGAAAAACAGCAGATACGACAACGAGAAGATATCAACGGAGTAATAATAGAAGACAAGCTATTAAATTGTGAAAGCGACATGTAAACTTTCACAATTTACTTTACGTAAAATATTGAAAACTTTTATATAGGCTAAACTTTTAGGCTTTAGACTTTTTGACTATTATTAGTCTAGGCATTAATAATTTTTGTCTTATTAGGAGACTTTTTTGTAGACTAATTTTAGAAACGTGAATACTCTTGTAAAGATTCAGTCTATAAATAAGATGAACCGAAGGCATTGCAAAGTAAGCCTTCATGTGTTGAAGCAAAAACTCTTTCTTGTCCACAAAAAATATTTTGCTTAGTTATTAAAAAAACAGACTTATTTCAATGGAAAAAGCTATGGAGGAACAAACCTTAGAAATATCAAACCTACCCAAACAGGTATATTTATTTATGATTATGAATAGCTAAATTCATAATTCCCAACAATCATGGTATGATAAAATAAGTTCATGTTAGTTACTTTATAGTAGAATTATTCGAAGAATAATATGTTAAGAAGTTTATTAGCAAAGTGGAAAAGGAGAAAAATTCCTAAGAACTATGCCATCCTAAAGGTGAAACCAATGAGGCAAGAAGCCGTGGTGGGGAGTAACGAGAATAGAAGCGCTGTTTAAGGAAAAAGTATCCAGATTACCATGCTAATAGTGACCGAAGAACATGTTATTTAAGAATAATCTAGTATATAGTAATCTAAGATGACCATATTTTGTTATGTACATGATTGAAGGAAATATTTTGAAAATAGCAATTTTATGAAAATGAATAATTATTTATCTGATGTAATGGTAGATAAATTTGAAATACTTATTTTGTATGCACTTAAGGATATAAAAGTAGTAGATATAAGAAAAATTATATTAGAAAAAACATTTGGTAAATATTATATGACTAGAATAAATTACATACCATACCTACCTAACTACTCTTACAAATACTTACCATGATAAATTACATATATCTAGAATTTTTGAAAAATGATATGAGAAATATACAGTTAATAGAAAAACATATGAAAGTAAATTTAGACAAATACATGGAAACTAAAGATATAAAATATACAGAATTTCTTAATGAAAATATGCAAGAACTACTAAGACTAAAACAAACAACTACAAAATATTATAATAAAATATTTAGTCAATTTCAAATGATAGATAATCTTAAAGTCTTAATCTTATATATACTTAGAGATATAGAAATTATAGATATTAAGAAAATAATATTAGAAAAAGTATTAGACTATGAAATTGAAACTATAAATTGGATAGCACAGTTATACCTGGATAATTACCCAGATGAATACTATTCAGATTAAGAGATGTTAGAATATATTAGAAAAACAATAGAAAATCAAGATAATCTAAATAAAGAAATTAATTATAGAAACCGAATTAGGAAAATAATGGAGAATCTAAAAGAAAAATTAATATGGATAGAAGAAACCTTAGAAAATTTAGGAAAAAGTACATGTGATAGTTTATATAATTTAAAAAACTCGCTACGAGAAGAACAACACAAAATAATAAATAATATTGAAAATCTAGAATTAGATATACATTAAAGTACAATTAGGATAAATTATTATACAGAAATCTATAACTCTGCAATTACTACAGGATAAAATGATAGACTACAAATATTTAAAATATTGGAGAGAAAATATGGATGAAATAATATCACAAAAAAAATTGATCTATTATATATAATAGATCTATTTTACAAGTTATCTTTACAAATTAGTTATCAAATCAAAAGCTAATTTTACCTGACTTAATCTGCTGCCAAATATCATGTTCTATCTCATCTCTAACTTCGAACATCTTTTTTCAAGCATGAGAAGCCTATGTACCTTTATCTATGAGTGTGTGGAACCTTTTGCAATGTTTGTTCCACATAAATGCACTCCACAAATATGTGGAAGTTCTAAAATTCCACCATAATTTTCTAAAGAGAGATTTAGGCATATCATGTAAAGATCTAAGCCCAACCCCTCCTTCCTTATTTACATAACGCATATCTTCCCAAGCTACTCAGTGCTTCCCTTTCTCACCCCCTGTTTTACTCAAAATAACCTTTCAAGTACATGATGTAACTTCGCACTGGTTTTCTTTGAAGGGTTGATTACTAATAGCTAGTATATAGGCATAGAATGGAGCACATTTACAATCATAATGAACTTGCCTCCATAAGATATCCATTTATTCTTCCATAATATGATTCTCTTGTGAGCTTTTACTGTTAGCTCCTTAAAATGAGACAATCTATTTCTTCCATAGAAAGCAGGGCATCCCAAATAAATCAAAGAGGAAGATCCCTGCCTAATTCCAGTAATCCTTCTCACTCTGAATCTAACAATTAAAGGTGGATTATCACAAAAATAGAAAAAGCATTTACTCAAATCTATAATTTGACCCGAAACCTTCTCATTCTCTCTTAATACTCCCATCATTCTTCAAATAAACTTTCTTTCTCCTGAACATAACAATATTATATCATCTGCATATGATTTATGATTAATAGGAGGATTCCAATTAGGCATACCATAAACCCTGAACTCCACATCTTCATGTAACTTGCTCAAACCTCTAGCTAACATTTCTATTGCATTAATGAATAAAGATGGTGATAGTGGATATCCTTACTTAAGTCACCTTGAAGATTGAAATAAACCATTACCCTTTCCATTAACCAACACTGAATACCAGTTATTAGAAATTAATCTCCAAACCATGTCAATAATGACTTCTAAAAAATCAAATCTTCCTAGGACTTTAGTTAGGAAAACCATAAATCCCTATTATATGGTTTAGGAATGTCCAACTTTACCACAACATTGTGGTGTTTCATCCTCATATTGATATGTCTTAATATCTCTTGAGCTAGTAAAACATTTTCAATTATGCTTCTACTCTTTACAAAACCAAACTAATTCCTTGCTATGATATCAAATAATAATCTTGTAATACTTCCATGCAAAATTTTGAAGATAATCTTATTAACAAAAGTACATAGACTCACAAGTTTAAGATCAGTAAAATCTTTCACACACTCCTAATTTGGTACCAATACCAAATTAGTATAAGTTATAAATCTTAGGAGTTATTGCCCAAAACAGAAGGCTTTCACCTTCCTAGTAATATCATATCCTATGATCTCCTAACTTCTTTAAAATAACAAACAAGAAAAACTATTAGGTCTACTTGTACTGTCCCCATTCAAAGCAAAGACAACATCTCTGAATTCCTCTGTACTTGGTAGTACCTTGATGTCTTCATTCTGCTATGAAGTTATTATATTAGGGATTAAGTCCAGCATTCCGTCATCCTCATGCCTGTAGTTTTCTCTGAATTGCTTCTAAAAGAAAGAAAAAACTCCTTCTCCAATGTTTTCACTAGTATTCACAGACTCCTTGATGTTCCTGCATTTTGGTGTCACATTTAGGGATTTTGAATAAGAAAAATTGTAAGTTCATAAGCATTTTTTTCTTGTTTTTGATCGTATTTTGCTTCTCTATGCAGGATAAGTTGAATTATGTGAAAATAAGATAATATGAGCTAAAAGAGTGGTTGATGAGCTATCAACTAAGTGATGATCCACCAACCAAGACCATCAACCTTAGGCAGTGTTATGTCCTACCGCACAATCCTGTAGGGACTTGGTGATTAACAACTATCCAATTTAAGAATTATTAATTATATTGAATAAGTGTGAGTGTAGCCAATTAAGTGTTTGAGTTTGGTAATTATAAAATAAGTTCAAGAAACAACAATGGTGTGAAATTTAGATTTTAAACAATACTTGGAGAGCTTCCAGGTTTGAGGCATTTACTTCACATTTATGCATAACCATGGTTTCTAATCGGTGTTAGTGTTTATCGTGACCGTTAATTTATGGGGCTTATATTATAAAATAGGAATGGTAATTATCTAAGTCATCTACCCAAATTAATCTCACAACTACATCATTGAACAGGTATGCGAGTTCTTAATTTGAATGCATTAAACTATCTTCCTGTTTCATTAACTAAGTGGGGTATTTAGGTATATCTCTATAATAACCACAAATAATCCTTTAAAAATTAGATTCTAATGATTAAATACATGATTCACACTACTTGAATTCTTTGTTTTGTCCCTCCACTCATATGGTCAATTCGTTTTGGGACTCAGATTTATCCTAAAGTTCATGATGGTTTAGATTTGTAAAACAAGAATATAAAAACAATATACTTGATAAACATATAAACCAACAATCAACCATAATTACACAATCATGTTTGTAGACTCAACCCAAAAATAAGGCTGTTTAGACACTCTTTGTCTTACAAAGAATCACCGTTGATGAGTTCATAAAGTAAAACTACAAGAAAGTAATGTTAAAGAAAAAAGAACCTTAATTTGAGCCCCTTGATGTCTTGTTTCCTTTCCAATTCATGTATTGATCTAAAGATTGGATGAAATTTATAGAACATGATCCTTTTTAGTGTTTTAAGTCGTCCCTGGGAAGCCCAACACAAAATATAAGCATTGACATTATTTTCCCTAACTTAAAAGGCTTAAAATCAACTTTTGGATTCCCCAGGAGGTGCCTCACATTGTGAGTCCTTAAACTCATATTTGGGGTCATGGATCATACCCAAAGATAAGAAAAGGTAGTAAGGGGTCTCCCTAGGGGTCTTAGAGCACCCCCTGGCCTGCCTTGGGGTGTGCGGGGCAAGGGTTTCTCCCAAGTGAGAGATTTTGCTCCGTTTGGCTACTATCTTGTCATGCACTTAATCCTTTTTTCCATACTTCTTAGGACTTGTTTATAGGATTAAATTAGCTTAAAAACATATCCAATGGTATCCTAAAACATCAAATAAAAAACATTAGTTCATAAAACATAATAGAGCTCATCAAAGTACACTAAAACTAAGAATAACTCAAGTTAACACTGCTAGTTTTATCGACAAAACTCTATTTGATCATTTTGATTCTTAAATTCTTTCAAATGTACCATAAACACTCTAAACACGTAAATTAAAACCTAAATACATACTTACACTCTGAATAACTCAATAATCACATCAAGAAGTCCTTAAAACTAGGCTAAACACTCATAAATAATGAAACTTAGGAGGATAAATAAGCCTAAGATCATCACCCCACACTTAAAACCTTGTTCGTCCTCGAACAACTCTTTAGCTTAAGAAGCATCAAGGCTCCACTAATAGTAGTACTCCACTAATATTAGAATATCAAGGCTCAATATCAAGTAGGACTATAAGGTTGTAATGTAGGTTAAGGAATTGGTAGAAACTATTCTCGCCAGTAATAGTGACTATCTTCCCTAAGCTCTTTAATACATCACAATTAACATTAAACTCCTCTCTAATCAACCAATTTCCACCACTTTCATCTTTCAACTTTTATTTTGTTTTACCCCCTTTCTTTAAGCTAGTTCATATATCTTAAGGATGGAGTATTTGCTATCAACTATGATTCACTTTTGATCAATTTTTCTTTCCATTACACCACTCCTAACCATACTCATAAACTATTTCAACACACCAATAGCTATTATTTTGGGGCTTCACTTTCACTTTTATCTTTTTTCAATTTTACTCACCTCAAAATCTTAAGATTTCAATTAAAGTTCATAGGAGATTTGGATCAAATTAAGGTCAATTAAACGAAAGGGGATAAGCTATATATGAGGTGTAGCACCCCACTTTTTTTGGTTAAACTTTGAACCGCCGTTCTTAAGTATATAAACTATAATACCATGATTTACTTTTGAATTCATGTGTCATGATCTTTATCTTAGTGTGTGAAGTGCTTTCGAGAAGAAAAATGTTCATAGGAATCACTTAGAACAAAGTTGAGCTAAGAGCCTTTGATTCGTCCAAAGTTTGGTATTCGATTCTATAAGGGTCTATTTTCAACGTGTATAACTTTTTATATATGTAGAATTTTCAGCTCAAGACCCACCAAATGATAGATAATTGAGTATGATTCCTAATGATACCAATTTTTCCTTAATTCGATGCCCGAGTGAAAAGTTATGGTTTTTTCTGTGAGAGGCAGTAAGGGGTAGCAATAGCCCCGTGCCGCGATGGCTATTCAAGCCGACTAGGGGTCGAATCGCGAGGGCTGCTTAAACTAACTAGGGGTCATGCCGTGATGGTGATTTCCACGGGAAAAAGAGGCCAAAGGGCAGTTTAGTCCTTTCCCTTCAACCCCAGCCATCCAAGCACAATTTATAACTCAAAAGGGATATTATTTGCCCATCTTCCTCACAAAAACTCACTTAAAATCTCTCCCGTTACCAAAGAACAATTTCAAGCTTTTTACTCTCAAGAACACAAGTATTCAAACTTTAAATTCAAGATTTCTTCAAGAATCCAAGAGTTCAAGTTTCCCATGTTTAAGAATCTTCAAGAAATCATCTATTAAGGTATGTGGGAGTTCATCCATGGGTCCCCTTTCATCCATGGAGCCCAAAAAGCTTTTATTTAATTAAAGATATGAACTTTCCCTTTTGTTTATAAAGTATCATGTGTTCAAGATGAACTTAAATCATGATTTCCTTAGTAATTTTACTAAATTCATGTCCAAGGATGTTTTCATAAAAAAATAGGTTATCTCATGCTTTAAGTTTCGATTCCCATGACGTATCCAATTGAATTCATGTTATAATATTGAATTATGAACTTTGATATGTCATTGAGGGTTTACAAGTGAATTAATCCATTTATGCTTTGATTTGCAAGTTTCAATGTCCTATTCCATTGATTTTATGTTAAATCCCTAATTGATGAATTTAGTCATGCACCCATGTTGTTTTCACACGTACATCATATTCCTATGTTCAAGTTCATGATCTTTATATGTTTGATGAATTGCCCATGTTAGGGTTTTTGAACCATAATCACTTATTTCAGTGTTTCAAGATTGATATCTTATTTTGTACTCATTCAGTGTTGGTGGGTTATGAACACCCGATACCTATGTGTTTTACATGATTTTCATTTTCAAGTAACAAGTCAGACAGAATCATGATTTTATTCCCATATTCAGTATTCACCTTTATAATGAATGTTCCAGTTTTACTTCTTGTTAAAGACATTAGTTTACATGTTTACCATTATATCAAAATCTATAGGCATTATTGTTTTCAAAATACCATGACCTGAGCTTATCAGCTTCATTGTATACACCAGTCAGTGTCCCAGTTTCATTCAGTTGGGCATAGGATTTAGTACCGAGCAAACCCAGGGAAAGGGGATCACCTGCTAGTAGAGGATGTGACCCTTAGTAGCAATCCCTGAGTTCCAGAACTACGTAGCCAGCGTAGGTTTGAGATGTCTACTTGCCCATTGAGGGTTTTTGCATATCTCACCAGAGCACCTGCCAGTAGAGGGTGACTCTTTAGTCCTTCAGGGCACCATTTTAGTGGATCCACACAGCAGTGTTAGTACCCGTGGCACGATAATGACACCCTTCCAACTGGGGTTATAGGTTTGACCCCAATTAGCTCAGATTAGGGCATGTCGGTTGGATAATACCTCCCAAAGTATCAGTACGGTAGTCAGTATATTCTCAGTTCAGTTTTGCTTGACCATAGCATATAAACTCTCAGTTATTCAGTTATCAGATTTTAGTATTTCACTTTATAGATTATTTCGGAAATATGCTTAAGCTTGGTCTTGCATTCTTAGATTTTTTTACAGTTTTCATGCATTTATGCTCAGTTATCTTATGTTGTTCAATAGTCCGTATTCATATATCAACTACTCGGTATATAGATGCTAGTTATCCTTTTCCTTAGATTTCGATCATTTTGTTACCCATGCATGATACCTCCCAAAGTCTCAATACAGTATTCAGTATATTCTCAGTTTAGGTTTCCTTGACCATAGCATACAAACTCTTAGTTATTCAGTTATCAGGTTTCAGTATTTCAGTTTATAGATTATATCAGAAATATGCTTAAGCTTGGTCTTGCATTCTTAGATTTTACAGTTTTCATGCATTTATGCTCAGCTATCTCATGCTGTTCAGTAGTCCGTATTCATATATCAGCTACTCGGCATATAGATACTAGTTATCCCTTTCCTTATATTTCGATCATTTCGTTACCCATGCATCAGTTATTCAATAAATCAGATTTGGTTAGTACATGTATGTTTGGTTTTGTATGTTCATGTATCCATGTTTTACCATATCCCAGCTTCAGTTCTACTTATCCTACAAAAGTAAAGTTTTAAGATACTAAGTGTAGTGATTACCAACTTATCATATTGTGTTTGTTACTCGTGTTTTAAGATATTTCAACTTTCAGTCTATTTCAATCTCTTGGTGAGTACTTACACTTAGCATATATGCTTTATGATTTCATATAAAATCAGTTTTTCCTTTTGCATTCACCCCCGCTTACTCAGTACATTCCAGAAGTACTGATCCACATATAAGTCTATGTGGCTACATTGTTTCATAATGTAGGTACCAATTGTAGTCCACACATCATGACCAGATAGTTGTAGTTTCCAGCCAGCAGGTGATCAGTTCTCCTATTTCGGGGACTTCAATCAGATGTTGTTTATGTACTTACTTTATTATTCATGTGTATTGATTGTGGTAGATGGAGGCATGTCCTAGCTATCTATTGTCAGTATAGTAAAGGCTTCATAAATGTAAGTCAGAGTCAGTTATGTAATTTCAGTTCTCTCTTCAGTTTTCGGCAGATTGTAAATTGTATCAGTATAATAATTCTTCCCAGATTTTTTCATGATTATATTTTTGCACAACAAAACCTGTTATTTAATATATTATAAATTAGTTGCTTAATAGTATGCCAGTTCATGGGTTAGCTTGGGATCACTTGTGGTTCCAAGCACCGTGTTACGACTAGGGGGTAGTCTAGGTTCGTGACATGAGGCTACTAAAGAATAGTATAAAGGCTCAAAGACTAACTAAAATCTTCCTTAAGGGTTAGAATAAAGAGTAGAAAACATGGTTATCAAAGAAATGCCTATATCATCTCCTACACCTAACATTCTTTATTTTACTTTGCAGAAAGACCAGGAAAGTTCTAGACATCAAAATGCATACATGGAATATAACAAAAATCTCACTCACACATGTAACATGCTTCAATTAACAAGTATATTTATAGGTTCTCAACCAAGCAATAATACGAATTCAAATTAAGCTGACATCACATAAGAGTTATATAAATAAGCCTAGGCATCTCAAACATAGTAGTTCACTTACTACACATGCTTTCACATTCAAGACCAACTTGCATCATGTAATCATACATAATACTTAACAAGAACATCTCATTTATTACTAATATTTTTTTAAAAATTACTTTTAGAAAATAAAAAGAAATACTGGGTTCAAAGGGTACCCCTCGAAAAAGAACCAAAAATAAAATCCAAAGGGTGAGTGACATGTGATTCTACTAGACAGACACTAACAAAAACTAACAAGATAAAATCCTTTTGTAATTTTTAAAAATTTAGTCAAAATAAGTGACCCAACTCGACTGGAGGCCTTGTCGTAATGGGCATCCCAATTCCACCCAGGCCGGGGACCACCCCTTGTTACGCAACCCAACCACCATTAGCATACCTTGAGTAGGCTGAATTCCCAATATATAACAAGATAGCATAACTAGACAAGGACTGACTTTAGGATAGGTCTATTCTTAGACCAACCCTACCAAGTCATCCCATCAACCAAACCGTACCAACCAAACCACCAATCCACACCAATACCGAACCAAGGGACATAAATCGAGACATAACAAATGAGTTCCAAAACATAATTCAATTAATTCCAAAATGAAATACAATGGAACAGTGAGAAATTATGTCCAATGATGTCAGCCCCAATACCAACGCCAACATTAAGGATGACACTAATACCGATTTTGCCAATTCTAACCCATAATAGTACCATAAAGCCTCTAACTAAAAGAGTAAGAATTTTTGGTTGGGACATACCCCCAACCATAGCCAAAATCATTATCCAAAATTAAATAGTAAAGTCTAAAAATATCCATAATATGAAATGGAGCCTTCTGGAAAGATGTAAGCTCACCACTTCAATCCAACAGCTGTTCTAGAGTTAATCACTATGTAGGAGGAGTAAAATGGTCGGTTCCTACACAGCGAGGGTACACAAACGTCGAAGACAGGTTAGCGAGTGAATGCTAGCATGAATTCAGGATAAGGATAAAATAATACCATTCATAAAACCAAGTAAAACCATCCATATGCACACAAACCATACATATATATATATAGAACTATGCTGGGAAAAGGGAACTGGGTTTATCATTTCATTAAAACCTTTACCTAGGTAGTGCAGCTTTTCCATCCTAAACCACACGTAGGCTATATAGGTTCAGCTCCCTTGCTGAAAGGGCCCCAGTGTGTGAAGCCGCACGACTAAGGAAGAAAAAATAGGATGAATATTACATCCCCCAAATACAGAGTGTGACATCATACACATGGTCACTTTGACCAAACCTCATATAAGCAAATATGAGTTTCTGATTTTGGTCCCTCCGGGACTTCAACTTTCCACGGCTTTGCTACACACCCCGCCATTATTTCCCAATTAAAACCATTACCAAGCAACTAGCCAATCTATTTACTATTTATTAACCAAGACCATTAGTAGTGGTATCGTCATACCAACTATACTTTCAAGTTTTGTCCATAGCCCACCATATATAGGTTTAAAAGATTCCATATACCCTTTAGATTCCATATACCCTTTCATTAACCATACTAAACCACTTGGGGGATTCCCACGTACACCACAAGCATAACCATTTAGCATTTTGACCTTTCCAAACAATTTAAACCATGCATAATTCCTTACCAAGTTTAAAACAAGCAAGATTTCCATTAAAAATAATCAATGCAGTGAAAACAGCCTGATAGGAATTGTGTCAAACACATTGGGGGCATAATATAACCGAAACCAATTCCAATTACCATTTAACCATTCCCATGCAATCCAATTGTCCAAAACCACCAATTAAGCATGTAAATACATAATTAAAACCATGAGAAACCATAACCAATCATTTATAGTCAAAACCCCCAAACTATAGTTGCATACCCAAAATCAAACAACAATGAAATCATTAATAACATTCATTAAAATCAAGCCTTTAGATGGAACTAACAATGAGGGAAGAGAACATGCCTTAATTGAAAAAGTAGATGGAAATAAACCACAAACAAGATCCCTAATTTAATCCTCTAGTTAAAACCCTAGCTTTCTTTCCCAAAAGCTCTTGCGAAAATTATAGAGTGCTTAGGAAGAATTTCTAAGGGTTAGTGAATAAAATAATAAGGTAAATAACCTTCCAAGTGAGTTAGAAGTCATGGGGTGTTATTAAGGTAAGTGGGGAAATATCCAGAATACCCCCACTTAAGTTGCACAAAATCTTATCACAAGGGTACGACTAACCCCTATGAGTCATACCCTCCCTGTATGAGTGGTACCCATCACTTGTACCCTTGGTATCCCTCTTGGACACAACACAGTCCAAGGTACGATTTATCCAACTCAAGTTGTATTGGTAGCATACGATCCATGCCTTTCACCTATATCCCTGGCATGACTGAATCACAGAAGCTTTGAATACTATCCACCATATGAGTCCCTGATATGATTCGTACCCGGACTTATGACTCACGGTGAGCCACTCGTACTAAGATCCAACTTAAGCGACAAGTCTAAGATTAAGTTAAGGAGAACCCAAACCAAATGTTCCATATCCAATCATACAACTCATATCATTTAAGTCGTACCCACGCTAGTGACCAAAATCCATCCCACCAACCAATACTAGTCGACTTACGACTGGACTATACCATTCGTACCCAACATACAACTCAATCTATGAGTTGTGTTGGGTCTAGAGACTAGAATTCCAGAAAATTTTCTAAGTGCGAAAACTCAGGGTGTTTCAGTCTTCCCACTAAGAACATTCATCCCCGAATGATGAATAAGGTAGGGGTATCCACACACACAAGTCATTTGCATTATCAAATATATTTCTAATCTGTAACAAAGTTTGAAAATAAAGAGGCAAAGATGTTAATCTTTCCTCTAACAAACTCATAAAATAAAGTTATGTTGAAGACACATACCTTTTGCATGAATCCCAAGAGAAGAAAAGAGATACTAATACTTGGACTTCATGTTCTCCTTCGCTTCCCACGTAGCTTCTTCCACCTTATGGTTTTGCGATAGAACCTTATCCAAAGCCATATCCTTGGTCCACAATCAATGAACCTGCTTATCCAAGATCTCAATTGGGATTTCCACATAAGATAGAGAATCTGAGATACCCAATCCTTCCAAAGGTACAACTAAAAAAAGATCACCAAGATACTTCCTCAGAATGAGATATGAAATACCAAATGAACTGAGCTCAAGTTAGAAGGTAACTTCAACTCGTAAGCAACATTACCAACCCTTCACAAATTCTCATAAGGACCAACATATTGGGACCGAGCTTCCTTATTTTACTAAACCATACCACTTCTTTCATGGGAGATACCTTGAGGAAAAACTTATCCCTAACTTTAAACTCTAAGTTTCTATGCCTAACATCTGCGTAGGACTTTTGGTGACTTTGTGCAACCTTAAGCCTATCTTGAATCTCCTTCACCATCTCCATAGCTCGATAAATCATGTTGGTACCAAACATATCCACCTCCCCAAGCTCAACCCGACCAATAGGAGATGTACACCCCCTACCATACAATGCCTCAAAAGAAGCCATATCAATACTAGAATGATAGCTATTATTGTAAGCAAACTCTAGCAATAGTAGATGCTCAGCCCAATTGCCACTATAATCAATCACACAAGCCCGAAGCATATCCTCCAATGTCTGAATAGTTCTCTCTACTTGTCCATATGTCTGCGGGTGGAAAGCATTACTCATACTAACCTTAGTCCCTAACCCTTTCCAGAAATGTAAACTGCATGCCATAATCAGAAATAATCAAAATAGGTAACCCATACAACTTCACAATCTCTTGAAGGTAGTCCTCACTGGCAAGAAGTGAGCAGACTTTGTCATTTTATCCATGATGAAAAAAATCAAATTATATTGATTTTGAGAATGAGGAATACCGGTACCAAAATCCATATTGATTAGTTCCCATTTCTATTCGGGCAAAACAATCTCATGATATAACTCTCTAGGTCTTATGTGTTACACTTTAACTTGTTGACACACCAAGCACTTGGCCACAAAATCGGCCACATCCCTCTTTATATCGTTCCACCAATATATCTCCTTGAGATCATGATACATCTTTGTAGAGCCGGGATAAGCAACATAGAGCGACTCATGCGCCTCAGCCAAAATCCTTTGCCGCAAATTGTCTACATGAAGAACACACAACCTCCCTAGGTACCGTAAAGTACCATCACCACTAATCTCAAACACCATCACTTTTTTCCCACTATCATCACCCTTGATTTTCATCAAGGCAGGATATAGCACTTGATAACCCTTGATCTCTGCACCAAGATACAATTGAACTACTTCTTATAACATTACACATCCATCCTTGGAGTCCAAGAGGTGAACTTTAAGATTAGCCAAGCGGTGAATATCCTTCACCAACTCTCTTATTCCTTTGTCCATATGAGCCAAACTCCCTATGGTCAACTTGGTAAGAGCATTAACAACCATGTTAGCCTTACCTGGGTGATAGTGAAGACTCATAGCATAGTCCTTGAGAAGATCAAGCCATCTTCTTTGCCTGAGATTGAGCTTCTTCTGAGGTAACACATACTGTAGACTCTTATGATCAGAAAAGATGTCCACGTGTACACCATACAAATAATGCCATCATATTTGTAAAGAAAAATCGCCAACAACTTTAACTAATAAGTAGGATAATTCCTCTCATGTACCTTCAACTGCCTGGAAGCATAGGCAATCACCTTCTTATGTTGCATGAAAACACAACCAAAACCTACCCGAGATGCATCACAATAGACCACAAACCCATCATTGCCTTTTGGAAAAGTCAAAGTTGGAGCCGAAGTCTGCTTATCTTTTAACTTCTCAAAACTTCCCTCACAAACATCTGACCAAGAAAACTTAACCTTCTTCTGAGTCAACTTAGTCAAAGGGGCAACTATTGATCAAAAACCTTCCACAAACTGCCTATAATACCCAGCCAAGCCCAAGAAGCTCTAGATATCGGTTGGAGTCGTGGGTATAGGTCACCTCTTAACCACAATAACCTTTTCCGGATTCACCATGATCCCCTCACTAGAAATAATATGACCAAGAAAAGTTAAAATGTTTAACCAAAACTCATACTTGGAGAACATGGCATACAACTGTTGTTCCTTCAAGGTCTGTAATACCACACAGAGGTGATTAGCATGATACACTCACTTTTGGAATAAACCAGAATGTTATCAATAAATACAATGATGAAGACATCCAAGAACTACCTTAAAACCCTATTCATCAAATCCATATATACCGCTGTGCCATTAGTCAGTCCAAATGACATTACCAAAAATTTAAAGTGCCCATATTGAGTATGAAAAGCCATCTTAGGGATACCAACCTCCCTATATTAAGCTGATGATACCTGGACTAAAGATCTATCTTAGAGAAAAACTTAGCACCTTGCAACTGATCAAACAAATCATCTATCCTTAGGAGAGAATACTTGTTTTTGACTGTTACCTTATTCAACTGTCTGTAGTCAATGCATATCTAAAGGTAACCATCCTTATTTTACATGAACAACACAGATGTACTGCTCTGCATGGGGATATACTAGGACGAATAAACCCTTTATCCAAAAGATCCTTAAGTTTCTCCTTGAGTTCCCTCAACTCAGCTGGAGCCATTCTATATGGAGCAATAGATATTAGACGAGTGTTTAGAACCAAATCAATACAAAATCTATTTCCCTATCCAGAGGAACACCAGAAAGATCATCCAAAAATATCTCATGAAACTTATTTACAATCGAAACTGACTGTAAAAAAAGATCTTTCGAGTTAGAATCTTTCACTTGGACCAAGTGATAAAGACAACCTTTAGAGATTAACCTCCCCATTCTAAGATAAGAAATAAATTTCCTAGGGAACCACACTCCTACTCTATAATTGGTTCACTAGGGAAATTAAAGACAACCTTATGGGTCCGACAATCCAAGGACTCATAACAAAAGTGTAACCAATGCATTCCTAGAATAAAATCAAAATCTACCATATCAAGTTCAAATAAATCCACCAAAGTCTGCCTGCCACTAATAGATACAATACACCCCTTATAGACTTTCTTAGCAATAACCGAGTCACCTATTGAGGTACAAATAGAAAAAAGGGTCCAAAATAACCTTAAGATCAAACCTAATACATGCAACCATAAATAGAGTCATATAAGAAAGAGTGGATGCCGAATCAAGTAGACAATACATGTCATGAGAAAAGAGTTGTAACGTACCAGTAACGACATCAGGCGATGCCCCAAATTTCTATCAGGACGCCAAAGCGTACAATTTTTTCTGACCAACATTAGAACTAGGAGTAGTAACAAAAGTAGATGCGGTACCATAGGGTGAAGGAGTAGAAAATGAAGCCATCGGAACCTTATTTGCTCTTATAACATCCTTATTAACTAGAAAATCCCTGAGTTGATGCCCTGCTTAGCCATACTTAAAACATTTGTCCCTTTTTTCATCACAATAACCGTGATGAGGACAACTATAGGACTAATAAGGAGGGCATAGAAAAATTGGCTGACCTTCGCTTACCTGAGATTAGGCACTCGGGGCATGAAAATTGCCATCACCTTGATGATGCCTATCATCCAGCTGGTATGGAGCACTAGAAGTAGAGAAGGATCTAGAACTCTACCTTTTTTTTGCTATTTACCGCCATCCCTACTACTCTGACATTGAGAACTTACCTGATCAGAAAACCTGCTCCTTTCCAAACTCTGCTTGTATCTTTTTCTCATCCTCTACTATAGCATATGAATAGTCAACCTAGAAATATCCATATCTTTGATCAACAAAGTAGTTTTGCATTCCTAGATCAAATCCCTATTCAACCCAGAAGCAAACTTTCTCATTCTCGCTCTCATGTCAGCCACCAAATCAGGAGAAGCATACCTTAACATTTGGGGAAACTTCAAAGCATATTACTTGACAGACATCCTCCCCTGCCTGAGATTCACAAACTCCTCCATCTATGTTTTTATCATTTCTAGATGAAAGAAATGATCTAAGAAGGCCTTTGTAAAAGTATCCCACAAGACTGAATCATCCACATCATCCTTATTCGTGTCTCACTCTTCATACCATTGGTACGCAATATCTTTGAGCTGATAAGCTGAAAAGCTTACCTCTTCACATTGGTAGCCTGCATTACCTAAAAAATTTTCTCCATTTCATCTAAGAAATCCTGTGGATCCTTCTCTACCTTCAATCCAGTAAAAGTAGGAGCATCCATCTTCATAAATTGGCTGACCCTTTTGGCCTTAGTAAACAAAGCACCAACGTACGACGCTCAGCCTGAGCAACAACTATCTAAGTAATAGTATGAATAGACTGACAAAATTATACATTAGTCACCTTACCTTGAGGAGGAATAGTAGCAACCAGAGGAGCTTAAGAACTATTATGAATAGAACCCTAAGACCGAAGATGAACTCCAGATGTAGGACGTACCCCATTAATATTGTCACCAAATGAGACTGAAGAGTTTTTTTATGTTCCAGATATCGAGGCATGATCTAAAAGTGAACAACCAAGGATTAGAGAAGAATTCTAGGACTTAGACTCCAAGCTTGAAAATAGAGTACCAAGAAAGTAAAACATTTCTAAATGCCATGTAACCTCTCTCTAGTGAGTGTGGTATGCTACACAACCCTAAATAGAATACACTAGACATGACTTTGTGGAATCCCAATTGACCATGAACCTCAAGCTCTGATACCAACATGAGATGACCCGACTGGGGGCTTTTTCATAATAGGCATCCCAAGTCCACTCAGGATCGGGGACCACCCCCTGTTACCCAACCCAACAACCATTAGTATACTTTGAGTCGGCTGAATTCTGAACATATAATACGATATCCTAACTGGATAAGGACTGACTTTGGGATATGTATATTCCTAGACCAACCCTACCAGGTCATCCTGTCAATCAAATCGTACCAACCAAACCACCAAGACAAACCAATACCGAACCAAGGGCCATAAACTAGGCCATAACCAAATGAGTTCCAAAACATAATATGATTAATCCTAAAATGAAATACGATGGAATAGTGAGAAATTATTTCCAATAATGTCAGCCCTAATACCAATGCCAGTATTAAAGCTGACACTAATATCGACCCCGCCCATTCCAACCCATAAAGTACCACAAAGCCATTAACTAAAAAAGTAAGAATATCCAGTTAGGACATGCCCCCAACCATAGCCTAAACCATTAACTAGAATTAAATCAAAATGTCTAAAAATATCCATAACATAAAATTGAGCCTTTTGAAAAGATGTAAGCTCACCACTTCAATCCAACCGTTGTCCATGAGTTAATTACTATGTAGGAGGAGTAGAATGGTTGGTTCCTACATAGCGTGGGTATACAACCACTCAAAGATGGTTTAGTGCGTGAACGCTAGCATGAACTCAGGATAAGGATAAAATAATGCCTTATAGAACCATGTCGGGAAAAGGGAGCTGGGTTTAGCATGCCATTAAAACCTTTATCTGGGTTGTGCAGCTTTGCCATCCTAAACCACCCATAGGCTATATGGGTTCAACTACCTTGCTGAAAGGGCCCCACTATGTGAAGCCACATGACCAAAGAAGAAAACCTAGGATGAATAGTGTATCCCCAAATATAGAGTGTGACATCATGCACACGATCACTTTGACCAAACTTTATATCGACAAATATGAGTTTCCAATTTTGGTTCCCCCCAGGTCCTTCACCTTCCACGACTTTGCTACACACCCTGCTATTATTTTCCAATTAAAACCATTCCATTTACCATTTATTAACCAAGGCCATTAGTAGTGATATCGTCATACCAACTATACTTTCAAGTTTTGTCCATAGACAACCATATATAGGTTTAAGGAATTCCATGTACCCTTCTATTAACCATATTAAACTACTTGGGGGATTCCTATATACCCCACAAGCAAAACGATTTAGCCTTTTTATATTTTCAAACTATTTAAACCATACATATTTCTTTTGCCAAGTTTAAAACAAGGAAGAGTTTCATTAAAAATGATCAATGCAATGAAAACATCCTTATAGGCCTTTTGTCAAACACACTGGAGGCATAATATAACCAAAATCAATTCCAATTACCATTTAACCATTCCCATGCAATCCAATTATCCAAAACCACCAATTAAGCATGTAAATACATAATTAAATACATATGAAACCATAACCAATCATTTATTGTCAAAACCCCCAAATCATAGTTGAAAACCCAAAATCAATCAACAGCGAAATCATGAAAACCATTCATAAAAACCATGCCTTTAGATGGAAGTAACAATGAGAGGAGAGAAAATACCTTAATTGACAAAGTAGATGGAAAGAAATCACCAACAAGATCCCTAATTTAGTCCTCTAGTTGAAACCCTAGCTTCCTTTTCTAAAATCTTTTAAGAGAATTATAGAGTGTTTATGAAGAGTTTCAAAGGGTTAATGAAAAGAATAATAAGGTAAATAACCTCCCAAGTTAGTTAGAAGTCATGGGGCCTTATTAGGGTAAGTGGGGAAATATCCAGAATACCCCCACTTAAGTTGCATAAAATCCTATCGCAGGGGTACAACTAACTCCCATGAGTCATACCCTACCTGTACGAGTGGTGCCCACCACTCGTACCTTTGACCTCCCCCTTAGACCCAACAATGTCTAAGGTATGACTCATCTAAATCAAGTCATATCAACAACATACGATCCGTATCCTTCACCCATATCCCTGACAGGATAGAATCATAGAACGTTTGAAGATTGTCCACCATATGAGTCCTTGGTATGATTCACACCCTAAATTATGGCTCACAGTGAGCCACTCGTACTCAGATCCAACTTAAGTGACCAAGTCTAAGATTATGAAAAGGATAATCAAAACTAAATGATCCGTATCCAACTATACGACTTGTACCATTCAAGTCATACCCACTCCACTGACCAAAATCTATCCCACCAACTAACACTGGTCACATATGACTGGATAATACCATTCATACCCCAACATACAGTTTGTACCTATGAGTCGTACTGGGTACAGAGACAAGAATTTTAGGAAATTTTCTAAGGGTCAAAACCCAGGGTATTTCAATAAGAAAATAACTAAAATTGAAAATCCTAAAACAACACTTTACCATAACCAATTGGAAGATTCCCCACCCCAAACTTAAAATCATACATTGTCCCTAACGTACAACTTAAAAGTAAGGATTGAAATATTCCTTAAGTCCTCTAGACCTAGTTAGTAGTATCATCACCATCAAAGGGGTTTAGTGGATCACACACTTAGTCCTTGATATGATCCTTAGCTCAGAATTGCAGTACTTAGACTTTTCTTTAATTAATGACTCAAACAAAAACAACAACTATGGTGATACTAAAGAAAAACTCAAAAATAAAAAACCTACCTTAACTTGGGTTGCCTCCCAAGAAGTGCCTGATTTATTATCGCGACATGACCCACATCACAACTATCAACTACATTCTTTTATCCTCTTTTTCCAATTTAGAGCCCACCTTCTTATTCATTTCTGACCTCTTGAGTTCTTACTCTTACGGTCTACAGTTTTATAGAGCTTATTATTGGTTTTGGCAATTCCATAAAAGAGTTTAAGAGGTCATTGGATGATTTCACTACACCACCCCATACTCATCCACTTTCATGGCTTTGATCATACAAAAATCATTGTAGTGTGAGGGTGTATTGAGTGCTTTGTATACTCTATATACCACCTCTTCATAATTTAGTCTCCCTTTTTGAGTGCCCTCTCTCATATCTATATCTAATCCACTAGTTGCTAAGAATAGAAATCCCAGTATGATCGGTACCCTATCATCTACATCATAATAAAGAATAACAAAGTTAGTATAAATAATGAACTTAGCAACCTTAATGACCACATCCTCTATGATTCCTTTAGGTATCACTCTTATTTTATTCATTATTTGGAGCATCACTGAACAAGGTCTCGATTTTCCCAAACCAAGAGTGTTGACCACTAAAAGGTGTATCAAATTTATTCTCGCCCTCAAATCACTCAATTCATGGACCATATCACTTTCACCAATTTGTATGGTGAGGGTAAAACTCCCAAGGTCTTTGAGATTTTTTGACATCTTGATCATCATCACTAATTTTCACTCTTCAGTAAGTGTTATTGTCTTAATGTTACTCAACTTAATCTTATTGGTCACATATCATTTAAGTACTTAGGCATTCTTTGCAAAATATCTAATAAAGGAAGGATAATGTAAAGTCCTCCGGATGTGTTAAAGAACTTCTTAAATCATACATCCATTTTCCCCTTTTAAGTCTCTGAGGGAATGGTTGTGGTGGTCTATCTTGTGTTTTCTTAATTGCCATTGTGTTAGGGTATATCCCTAAAATTTTAAATTTTTGGGTTTGAACTTGCTTTTCATATTCCTGTTGCAGGAACTTCTCAAGCTGATCTTCATCA